>NC_134486.1:190134332-190174332 GCF_040206685.1 Ascaphus truei | reverse complement strand
GTCTGTGACAGTGTGTATCTGTGTGTCTGTGACAGTGTGTGTCTGTGTGTCTGTGTGTCTGTGACAGTGTGTGTCTGTGTGTCTGTGTGTCTGTGACAGTGTGTATCTGTGTGTCTGTGACAGTGTGTGTCTGTGTGTCTGTGTGTCTGTGTGTCTGTGTGTCTGTGTGTCTGTGTGTCGGTGTGTCTGTGTGTCTGTGTGTATGTGTGTCTGTGACAGTGTGTGTCTGTGTGTCTGTGTGTCGGTGTGTCTGTGTGTCTGTGTGTCTGTGACAGTGTGTTTCTGTGTGTATGTGACAGTGTGTGTCTGTGTGTCTGTGTGTCTGTGTGTCTGTGTGTCTGTGACAGTGTGTGTCTGTGTGTCTGTGACAGTGTGTGTGTGTCTGTGTGTCTGTAACAGTGTGTCTGTGACAGTGTGTGTCTTTGTGTCTGTGACAGTGTGTGTCTGTGTGTCTGTGACAGTGTGTGTCTGTGTGTCTGTGACAGTGTGTGTCTGTGTGTCTGTGTGTCTGTGTGTCTGTGTGTCTGTGTGTCTGTGTGTCTGTGACAGTGTGTGTCTTTGTGTCTGTGTGTCTGTGACAGTGTGTGTCTGTGACAGTGTGTGTCTGTGTGTCTGTGACAGTGTGTGTCTGTGTTTCTGTGACAGTGTGTGTATGTGTGTCTGTGTGTCTGTGTGTCTGTGTGTCTGTGTGTCTGTGACAGTGTGTCTGTGTGTCTGTGACTCGGTGTGTCTGTGTGTCTGTGTGTCTGTGTGTCTGTGTGTCTGTGTGTCTGTGTGTCTGTGACAGTGTGTGTCTGTGTGTCTGTGTGTCTGTGTGTCTGTGTGTCTGTGTGTCTGTGACAGTGTGTCTGTGTGTCTGTGACAGTGTGTCTCTTTGTGTCTGTGTGTCTGTGTGTCTGTGTGTCGGTGTGTCGGTGTGTCGGTGTGTCGGTGTGTCTGTGTGTCTGAGTGTCTGAGTGTCTGTGTGTCGGTGTGTCTGTGTCGGTGTGTATGTGTGTCTGTGACAGTCTGTGTCTGTGTCAGTGTGTCAGTGTGTCAGTGTGTCAGTGTGTCGGTGTGTCTGTGTGTCAGTGTGTCTGTGTGTCTGTGACAGTGTGTGTCTGTGTGTCAGTTTGTCTGTGTGTCTGTGACAGTGTGTTTCTGTGTGTATGTGACAGTGTGTGTCTGTGTGTCTGTAACAGTGTGTCTGTGACAGTGTGTGTCTTTGTGTCTGTGACAGTGTGTGTCTGTGTGTCTGTGAGAGTGTGTGTCTGTGTGTCTGTGACAGTGTGTGTCTGTGTGTCTGTGACAGTGTGCGTCTGTGTGTCTGTGTGTCTGTGTGTCTGTGACAGTGTGTGTCTGTGTGACTGTGTGTCTGTGACAGTGTGTGTCTGTGTGTCTGTGACAGTGTGTGTCTGTGTGTCTGTGTGTCTGTGCGTCTGTGACAGTGTGTGTCTGTGTGTCTGTGACAGTGTGTGTCTGTGTGTCTGTGACAGTGTGTGTCTGTGTGTCTGTGTGTCTGTGTGTCTTTGTGTCTGTGACAGTGTGTGTCTGTGACAGTGTTTGTCTGTGTGTCTGTGTGTCTGTGACAGTGTGTGTCTGTGTTTCTGTGACAGTGTGTGTATGTGTGTCTGTGTGTCTGTGTGTCTGTGACAGTGTGTGTCTGTGTGTCTGTGTGTCTGTGTGTCTGTGTGTCTGTGACAGAGTGTCTGTGTGTCTGTGACTCGTGTGTCTGTGTGTCTGTGTGTCTGTGTGTCTGTGTGTATGTGTGTATGTGTGTATGTGTGTATGTGTGTCTGTGACAGTGTGTGTCTGTGTGTCTGTGTCTGTGTGTCTGTGACAGTGTGTTTCTGTGTGTATGTGACAGTGTGTGTCTGTGTGTCTGTGTGTCTGTGACAGTGTGTGTCTGTGTGTCTGTGACAGTGTGTGTCTGTGTGTCTGTAACAGTGTGTCTGTAACAGTGTGTCTGTGACAGTGTGTGTCTTTGTGTCTGAGACAGTGTTTGTCTGTGTGTCTGTGAGAGTGTGTGTCTGTGTGTCTGTGACAGTGTGTGTCTGTGTGTCTGTGACAGTGTGCGTCTGTGTGTCTGTGTGTCTGTGTGTCTGTGACAGTGTGTGTCTGTGTGTCTGTGTGTCTGTGTGTCTGTGACAGTGTGTGTCTGTGTGTCTGTGACAGTGTGTGTCTGTGTGTCTGTGACAGTGTGTGTCTGTGCGTCTGTGACAGTGTGTGTCTGTGTGTCTGTGACAGTGTGCGTCTGTGTGTCTGTGTGTCTGTGTGTCTGTGACAGTGTGTGTCTGTGTGTCTGTGACAGTGTGTGTCTGTGTGTCTGTGACAGTGTGTGTCTGTGCGTCTGTGACAGTGTGTGTCTGTGTGTCTGTGACAGTGTGTGTCTGTGTGTCTGTGTGTCTGTGTGTCTTAATGTCTGTGTGTCTGTGTGTCTGTGACAGTGTGTGTCTGTGTGTCTGTGTGTCTGTGACAGTGTGTGTCTGTGTGTCTGTGTGTCTGTGTGTCGGTGTGTCTGTGACAGTGTTTGTATGTGTGTCTGTGTGTCTGTGTGTCTGTGTGTCTGTGTGTTTGTGTGTCTGTGTGTGTCTTTGTGTCTGTGTCTCTGTGACAGTGTGTGTCTGTAACAGTGTGTGTCTGTGTGTCTGTGTGTCTGTGACAGTGTGTGTATGTGTTTCTGTGACAGTGTGTGTCTGTGTGTCTGTGTGTATGTGTGTCTGTGACAGTGTGTGTCTGTGACAGTGTGTGTCTGTGTATCTGTGTGTCTGTGACAGTGTGTTTCTGTGTGTATGTGACAGTGTGTGTCTGTGTGTCTGTGTGTCTGTGACAGTGTGTGTCTGTGTGTCTGTGACAGTGTGTGTCTGTGTGTCTGTAACAGTGTGTCTGTGACAGTGTGTGTCTTTGTGTCTGTGACAGTGTCTGTCTGTGTGTCTGTGAGAGTGTGTGTCTGTGTGTCTGTGACAGTGTGTGTCTGTGTGTCTGTGACAGTGTGCGTCTGTGTGTCTGTGTGTCTGTGTGTCTGTGTGTCTGTGTGTCTGTGACAGTGTGTGTCTGTGTGTCTGTGTGTATGTGTGTATGTGTGTATGTGTGTCTGTGACAGTGTGTGTGTGTGTCTGTGTGTATGTGTGTCTGTGTGTCTGTGACAGTGTGTGTCTGTGTGTCTGTGACAGTGTGCGTCTGTGTGTCTGTGTGTCTGTGTTTCTGTGACAGTGTGTGTCTGTGTGTCTGTGTGTCTGTGTGTCTGTGACAGTGTGTGTCTGTGTGTCTGTGACAGTGTGTGTCTGTGTGTCTGTGTGTCTGTGTGTCTGTGCGTCTGTGACAGTGTGTGTCTGTGTGTCTGTGACAGTGTGTGTCTGTGTGTCTGTGACAGTGTGTGTCTGTGTGTCTGTGCGTCTGTGACAGTGTGTGTCTGTGTGTCTGTGACAGTGTGTGTCTGTGTGTCTGTGTGTCTGTGTGTCTTAATGTCTGTGTGCCTGTGTGTCTGTGACAGTGTGTGTCTGTGACAGTGTGTGTCTGTGTGTCTGTGTGTCTGTGACAGTGTGTGTCTGTGTGTCTGTGTGTCTGTGACAGTGTTTGTATGTGTGTCTGTGTGTCTGTGTGTCTGTGTGTCTGTGTGTCTGTGTATCTGTGTGTCTGTGTGTCTGTGTGTCTGTGACAGTGTGTGTCTTTGTGTCTGTGTCTCTGTGACAGTGTGTGTCTGTGACAGTGTGTGTCTGTGTGTCTGTGTGTCTGTGACAGTGTGTGTCTGTGTGTCTGTGACAGTGTGTGTCTGTGTGTCTGTGTGTCTGTGTGTCTTAATGTCTGTGTGTCTGTGTGTCTGTGACAGTGTGTGTCTGTGTGTCTGTGTGTCTGTGTGTCGGTGTGTCGGTGTGTCTGTGACAGTGTTTGTATGTGTGTCTGTGTGTCTGTGTGTCTGTGTGTCTGTGTGTCTGTGTGTCTGTGTGTGTCTTTGTGTCTGTGTCTCTGTGACAGTGTGTGTCTGTAACAGTGTGTGTCTGTGTGTCTGTGTGTCTGTGACAGTGTGTGTCTGTGTTTCTGTGACAGTGTGTGTCTGTGTGTCTGTGTGTATGTGTGTCTGTGACAGTGTGTGTCTGTGACAGTGTGTGTCTGTGTATCTGTGTGTCTGTGACAGTGTGTTTCTGTGTGTATGTGACAGTGTGTGTCTGTGTGTCTGTGTGTCTGTGACAGTGTGTGTCTGTGTGTCTGTGACAGTGTGTGTCTGTGTGTCTGTAACAGTGTGTCTGTGACAGTGTGTGTCTTTGTGTCTGTGACAGTGTCTGTCTGTGTGTCTGTGAGAGTGTGTGTCTGTGTGTCTGTGACAGTGTGTGTCTGTGTGTCTGTGACAGTGTGCGTCTGTGTGTCTGTGTGTCTGTGTGTCTGTGTGTCTGTGACAGTGTGTGTCTGTGTGTCTGTGTGTATGTGTGTATGTGTGTATGTGTGTCTGTGACAGTGTGTGTGTGTGTCTGTGTGTTTGTGTGTCTGTGACAGTGTGTGTCTGTGTGTCTGTGACAGTGTGCGTCTGTGTGTCTGTGTGTCTGTGTTTCTGTGACAGTGTGTGTCTGTGTGTCTGTGTGTCTGTGTGTCTGTGTGTCTGTGACAGTGTGTGTCTGTGTGTCTGTGACAGTGTGTGTCTGTGTGTCTGTGTGTCTGTGTGTCTGTGCGTCTGTGACAGTGTGTGTCTGTGTGTCTGTGACAGTGTGTGTCTGTGTGTCTGTGACAGTGTGTGTCTGTGTGTCTGTGCGTCTGTGACAGTGTGTGTCTGTGTGTCTGTGACAGTGTGTGTCTGTGTGTCTGTGTGTCTGTGTGTCTTAATGTCTGTGTGTCTGTGTGTCTGTGACAGTGTGTGTCTGTGACAGTGTGTGTCTGTGTGTCTGTGTGTCTGTGACAGTGTGTGTCTGTGTGTCTGTGTGTCTGTGACAGTGTTTGTATGTGTGTCTGTGTGTCTGTGTGTCTTGGTGTCTGTGTATCTGTGTGTCTGTGTGTCTGTGTGTCTGTGACAGTGTGTGTCTTTGTGTCTGTGTCTCTGTGACAGTGTGTGTCTGTGACAGTGTGTGTCTGTGTGTCTGTGTGTCTGTGACAGTGTGTGTCTGTGTGTCTGTGACAGTGTGTGTCTGTGTGTCTGTGTGTATGTGTGTCTGTGACAGTGTGTGTCTGTGTGTCTGTGACAGTGTGTGTCTGTGTTTCTGTGACAGTGTGTGTATGTGTGTATGTGTGTATGTGTGTCTGTGACAGTGTGTGTCTGTGTGTATGTGTGTCTGTGTGTCTGTGTGTCTGTGTGTCTGTGACAGTGTGTCTGTGTGTCTGTGACTCAGTGTGTCTGTGACTCAGTGTGTCTGTGTGTCTGTGTGTCTGTGTGTCTGTGTGTCTGTGTGTCTGTGACAGTGTGTGTCTGTGTGTCTGTGTGTCTGTGACAGTGTGTGTCTGTGTGTCTGTGACAGTGTGTGTCTGTGTGTCTGTGTGTCTGTGACAGTGTGTGTCTGTGTGTCTGTGACAGTGTGTGTCTGTGTTTCTGTGACAGTGTGTGTCTGTGTGTCTGTGTGTCTGTGTGTCTGTGACAGTGTGTGTCTTTGTGTCTGTGTGTCTGTGACAGTGTGTGTCTGTGACAGTGTTTGTCTGTGTGTCTGTGTGTCTGTGACAGTGTGTGTCTGTGTTTCTGTGACAGTGTGTGTATGTGTGTCTGTGTGTCTGTGTGTCTGTGACAGTGTGTGTCTGTGTGTCTGTGTGTCTGTGTGTCTGTGTGTCTGTGACAGTGTGTCTGTGTGTCTGTGACTCGGTGTGTCTGTGTGTCTGTGTGTCTGTGTGTCTGTGTGTCTGTGTGTCTGTGTGTCTGTGTGTCTGTGTGTCTGTGTGTCTGTGTGTCGGTGTGTCGGTGTGTCGGTGTGTCTGTGACAGTGTGTGTCTGTGTGTCTGTGTGTCTGTGACAGTGTGTGTCTGTGTGTCTGTGACAGTGTGTGTCTGTGTGTCTGTAACAGTGTGTCTGTGACAGTGTGTGTCTTTGTGTCTGTGACAGTGTGTGTCTGTGTGTCTGTGAGAGTGTGTGTCTGTGTGTCTGTGACAGTGTGTGTCTGTGTGTCTGTGACAGTGTGCGTCTGTGTGTCTGTGTGTCTGTGTGTCTGTGACAGTGTGTGTCTGTGTGTCTGTGTGTCTGTGTGTCTGTGACAGTGTGTGTCTGTGTGTCTGTGACAGTGTGTGTCTGTGTGTCTGTGTGTCTGTGCGTCTGTGACAGTGTGTGTCTGTGTGTCTGTGACAGTGTGTGTCTGTGTGTCTGTGACAGTGTGTGTCTGTGTGTCTGTGCATCTGTGACAGTGTGTGTCTGTGTGTCTGTGACAGTGTGTGTCTGTGTGTCTGTGTGTCTGTGTGTCTTAATGTCTGTGTGTCTGTGTGTCTGTGACAGTGTGTGTCTGTGTGTCTGTGTGTCTGTGACAGTGTGTGTCTGTGTGTCTGTGTGTCTGTGTGTCTGTGTGTCTGTGTGTCTGTGTGTCTGTGACAGTGTTTGTATGTGTGTCTGTGTGTCTGTGTGTCTGTGTGTCTGTGTGTCTGTGTGTCTGTGTGTCTGTGACAGTGTGTGTCTTTGTGTCTGTGTCTCTGTGACAGTGTGTGTCTGTGACAGTGTGTGTCTGTGTGTCTGTGTGTCTGTGACAGTGTGTTTCTGTGTGTATGTGTGTATGTGTGTATGTGTGTCTGTGACAGTGTGTGTCTGTGTGTCTGTGACAGTGTGTGTATGTGTGTCTGTGTGTATGTGTGTCTGTGACAGTGTGTGTCTGTGTGTATGTGTGTCTGTGTGTCTGTGTGTGTGTGTCTGTGTGTCTGTGTGTCAGTGTGTCTGTGACAGTGTGTCTGTGTGTCTGTGACTCAGTGTGTCTGTGACTCAGTGTGTCTGTGTGTCTGTGTGTCTGTGTGTCTGTGTGTCTGTGTGTATGTGTGTATGTGTGTCTGTGACAGTGTGTGTCTGTGTGTCTGTGTGTCTGTGTGTCTGTGTGTCTGTGTGTCTGTGACAGTGTGTCTGTGTGTCTGTGACAGTGTGTGTCTGTGTGTCTGTGTGTCTGTGTGTCTGTGACAGTGTGTCTGTGTGTCTGTGACAGTGTGTGTCTGTGTGTCTGTGAAAGTGTGTGTCTGTGTGTCTGTGACAGTGTGTCTGTGTGTCTGTGACAGTGTGTGTCTGTGTGTCTGTGTGTCGGTGTGTCTGAGTGTCTGTGTGTCTGTGTGTCTGTGTGTCTGTGTGTCTGTGTGTCTGTGTGTCTGTGTGTCGGTGTGTCTGTGTCTGTGTGTCGGTGTGTATGTGTGTCTGTGACAGTGTGTGTCTGTGTGTCAGTGTGTCGGTGTGTCTGTGTGTCTGTGACAGTGTGTGTCTGTGTGTCTGTGTGTCTGTGTGTCTGTGACAGTGTGTTTCTGTGTGTATGTGACAGTGTGTGTCTGTCTGTCTGTGTGTCTGTGTGTCTGTGACAGTGTGTGTCTGTGTGTCTGTGATAGTGTGTGTCTGTGTGTCTGTAACAGTGTGTCTGTGACAGTGTGTGTCTTTGTGTCTGTGACAGTGTGTGTCTGTGTGTCTGTGAGAGTGTGTGTCTGTGTGTCTGTGACAGTGTGTGTCTGTGTGTCTGTGACAGTGTGCGTCTGTGTGTCTGTGTGTCTGTGTGTCTGTGACAGTGTGTGTCTGTGTGTCTGTGTGTCTGTGTGTCTGTGTGTCTGTGTGTCTGTGACAGTGTGTGTCTGTGTGTCTGTGACAGTGTGTGTCTGTGTGTCTGTGTGTCTGTGCGTCTGTGACAGTGTGTGTCTGTGTGTCTGTGACAGTGTGTGTCTGTGTGTCTGTGACAGTGTGTGTCTTTGTGTCTGTGTGTCTGTGACAGTGTGTGTCTGTGACAGTGTTTGTCTGTGTGTCTGTGTGTCTGTGACAGTGTGTGTCTGTGTTTCTGTGACAGTGTGTGTATGTGTGTCTGTGTGTCTGTGTGTCTGTGACAGTGTGTGTCTGTGTGTCTGTGTGTCTGTGTGTCTGTGTGTCTGTGACAGTGTGTCTGTGTGTCTGTGACTCGGTGTGTCTGTGTGTCTGTGTGTCTGTGTGTCTGTGTGTCTGTGTGTCTGTGTGTCTGTGTGTCTGTGTGTCTGTGTGTCTGTGTGTCTGTGTGTCGGTGTGTCGGTGTGTCGGTGTGTCTGTGACAGTGTGTGTCTGTGTGTCTGTGTGTCTGTGACAGTGTGTGTCTGTGTGTCTGTGACAGTGTGTGTCTGTGTGTCTGTAACAGTGTGTCTGTGACAGTGTGTGTCTTTGTGTCTGTGACAGTGTGTGTCTGTGTGTCTGTGAGAGTGTGTGTCTGTGTGTCTGTGACAGTGTGTGTCTGTGTGTCTGTGACAGTGTGCGTCTGTGTGTCTGTGTGTCTGTGTGTCTGTGACAGTGTGTGTCTGTGTGTCTGTGTGTCTGTGTGTCTGTGACAGTGTGTGTCTGTGTGTCTGTGACAGTGTGTGTCTGTGTGTCTGTGTGTCTGTGCGTCTGTGACAGTGTGTGTCTGTGTGTCTGTGACAGTGTGTGTCTGTGTGTCTGTGACAGTGTGTGTCTGTGTGTCTGTGCATCTGTGACAGTGTGTGTCTGTGTGTCTGTGACAGTGTGTGTCTGTGTGTCTGTGTGTCTGTGTGTCTTAATGTCTGTGTGTCTGTGTGTCTGTGACAGTGTGTGTCTGTGTGTCTGTGTGTCTGTGACAGTGTGTGTCTGTGTGTCTGTGTGTCTGTGTGTCTGTGTGTCTGTGTGTCTGTGTGTCTGTGACAGTGTTTGTATGTGTGTCTGTGTGTCTGTGTGTCTGTGTGTCTGTGTGTCTGTGTGTCTGTGTGTCTGTGACAGTGTGTGTCTTTGTGTCTGTGTCTCTGTGACAGTGTGTGTCTGTGACAGTGTGTGTCTGTGTGTCTGTGTGTCTGTGACAGTGTGTTTCTGTGTGTATGTGTGTATGTGTGTATGTGTGTCTGTGACAGTGTGTGTCTGTGTGTCTGTGACAGTGTGTGTATGTGTGTCTGTGTGTATGTGTGTCTGTGACAGTGTGTGTCTGTGTGTATGTGTGTCTGTGTGTCTGTGTGTGTGTGTCTGTGTGTCTGTGTGTCAGTGTGTCTGTGACAGTGTGTCTGTGTGTCTGTGACTCAGTGTGTCTGTGACTCAGTGTGTCTGTGTGTCTGTGTGTCTGTGTGTCTGTGTGTATGTGTGTATGTGTGTCTGTGACAGTGTGTGTCTGTGTGTCTGTGTGTCTGTGTGTCTGTGTGTCTGTGTGTCTGTGACAGTGTGTCTGTGTGTCTGTGACAGTGTGTGTCTGTGTGTCTGTGTGTCTGTGTGTCTGTGACAGTGTGTCTGTGTGTCTGTGACAGTGTGTGTCTGTGTGTCTGTGAAAGTGTGTGTCTGTGTGTCTGTGACAGTGTGTCTGTGTGTCTGTGACAGTGTGTGTCTGTGTGTCTGTGTGTCGGTGTGTCTGAGTGTCTGTGTGTCTGTGTGTCTGTGTGTCTGTGTGTCTGTGTGTCTGTGTGTCTGTGTGTCGGTGTGTCTGTGTCTGTGTGTCGGTGTGTATGTGTGTCTGTGACAGTGTGTGTCTGTGTGTCAGTGTGTCGGTGTGTCTGTGTGTCTGTGACAGTGTGTGTCTGTGTGTCTGTGTGTCTGTGTGTCTGTGACAGTGTGTTTCTGTGTGTATGTGACAGTGTGTGTCTGTCTGTCTGTGTGTCTGTGTGTCTGTGACAGTGTGTGTCTGTGTGTCTGTGATAGTGTGTGTCTGTGTGTCTGTAACAGTGTGTCTGTGACAGTGTGTGTCTTTGTGTCTGTGACAGTGTGTGTCTGTGTGTCTGTGAGAGTGTGTGTCTGTGTGTCTGTGACAGTGTGTGTCTGTGTGTCTGTGACAGTGTGCGTCTGTGTGTCTGTGTGTCTGTGTGTCTGTGACAGTGTGTGTCTGTGTGTCTGTGTGTCTGTGTGTCTGTGTGTCTGTGTGTCTGTGACAGTGTGTGTCTGTGTGTCTGTGACAGTGTGTGTCTGTGTGTCTGTGTGTCTGTGCGTCTGTGACAGTGTGTGTCTGTGTGTCTGTGACAGTGTGTGTCTGTGTGTCTGTGACAGTGTGTGTCTTTGTGTCTGTGACAGTGTGTGTCTGTGTGTCTGTGACAGTGTGTGTCTGTTTGTCTGTGTGTCTGTGCGTCTGTGACAGTGTGTGTCTGTGTGTCTGTGACAGTGTGTGTCTGTGTGTCTGTGACAGTGTGTTTCTGTGTGTATGTGACAGTGTGTGTCTGTGTGTCTGTGTGTCTGTGACAGTGTGTGTCTGTGTGTCTGTGACAGTGTGTGTCTGTGTGTCTATAACAGTGTGTCTGTGACAGTCTGTGTCTTTGTGTCTGTGACAGTGTGTATCTGTGTGTCTGTGAGAGTGTGTGTCTGTGTGTCTGTGACAGTGTGTGTCTGTGTGTCTGTGACAGTGTGCGTCTGTGTGTCTGTGTGTCTGTGTGTCTGTGACAGTGTGTGTCTGTGTGTCTGTGTGTCTGTGTGTCTGTGACAGTGTGTGTCTGTGTGTCTGTGACAGTGTGTGTCTGTTTGTCTGTGTGTCTGTGCGTCTGTGACAGTGTGTGTCTGTGTGTCTGTGACAGTGTGTGTCTGTGTGTCTGTGACAGTGTGTGTCTGTGTGTCTGTGCGTCTGTGACAGTGTGTGTCTGTGTGTCTGTGACAGTGTGTGTCTGTGTGTCTGTGTGTCTTAATGTCTGTGTGTCTGTGTGTCTGTGACAGTGTGTGTCTGTGTGTCTGTGTGTCTGTGACAGTGTGTGTCTGTGTGTTTGTGTGTCTGTGTGTCTGTATGTCTGTGACAGTGTTTGTATGTGTGTCTGTGTGTCTGTGTGTCTGTGTGTCTGTGTGTCTGTGACAGTGTGTGTCTGTGTGTCTGTGTGTCTGTGACAGTGTGTGTCTGTGTGTCTGTGACAGTGTGTGTCTGTGTGTCTGTGTGTATGTGTGTCTGTGACAGTGTGTGTCTGTGTGTCTGTGACAGTGTGTGTCTGTGTGTATGTGACAGTGTGTGTCTGTGTGTCTGTGTGTCTGTGTGTCTGTGACAGTGTGTGTCTGTGTCTGTGACAGTGTGTGTCTGTGTGTCTGTGTGTCTGTGTCAGTGTGTGTCTGTGTGTCTGTGAGAGTGTGTGTCTGTGTGTCTGTGTTTCTGTGTATCTGTGAATCTGTGACAGTGTGTGTCTGTGACAGTGTGTGTCTGTGTGTCTGTGACAGTGTGTGTCTGGGTTTCTGTGTGTATGTGTGTCTGTGTCAGTGTGTGTCTGGGTTTCTGTGTGTATGTGTGTCTGTGACAGTGTGTGTCTGTGTGTCTGTGTGTCTGTGTGTCTGTGACAGTGTGTGTCTGTGTGTCTGTTACAGTGTTTGTCTGTTTGTCTGTGTGTCTGGGTGTCTGGGTGTCTGTGTGTCGGTGTGTCTGTGTGTCTGTGACAATGTTTGTCTGTGTGTCTGTGTGTCGGTGTGTCTGTGTGTCTGTGTGTCTGTGACAGTGTGTGTCTGTGTGTCTGTGTGTCTGTGACAGTGTGTCTGTGTGTCTGTGACAGTGTGTGTCTGTGTGTCTATAACAGTGTGTCTGTGACAGTGTGTGTCTTTGTGTCTGTGACAGTGTGTGTCTGTGTGTCTGTGAGAGTGTGTGTCTGTGTGTCTGTGACAGTGTGTGTCTGTGTGTCTGTGCGTCTGTGTGTCGGTGTGTCTGTGTGTCTGTGACAATGTTTGTCTGTGTGTCTGTGTGTCGGTGTGTCTGTGTGTCTGTGTGTCTGTGACAGTGTGTGTCTGTGTGTCTGTGTGTCTGTGACAGTGTGTCTGTGTGTCTGTGACAGTGTGTGTCTGTGTGTCTATAACAGTGTGTCTGTGACAGTGTGTGTCTTTGTGTCTGTGACAGTGTGTGTCTGTGTGTCTGTGAGAGTGTGTGTCTGTGTGTCTGTGACAGTGTGTGTCTGTGTGTCTGTGACAGTGTGCGTCTGTGTGTCTGTGTGTCTGTGTGTCTGTGACAGTGTGTGTCTGTGTGTCTGTGTGTCTGTGACAGTGTGTGTCTGTGTGTCTGTGACAGTGTGTGTCTGTGTGTCTGTGTGTCTGTGCGTCTGTGACAGTGTGTGTCTGTGTGTCTGTGACAGTGTGTGTCTGTGTGTCTGTGACAGTGTGTGTCTGTGTGTCTGTGCATCTGTGACAGTGTGTGTCTGTGTGTCTGTGACAGTGTGTGTCTGTGTGTCTGTGTGTCTTAATGTCTGTGTGTCTGTGTGTCTGTGACAGTGTGTGTCTGTGTGTCTGTGTTTCTGTGTATCTGTGGGTCTGTGACAGTGTGTGTCTGTGACAGTGTGTGTCTGTGTGTCTGTGACAGTGTGCGTCTCTGTGTCTGTGACAGTGTGCGTCTGTGTGTCTATAACAGTGTGTCTGTGACAGTGTGTGTCTTTGTGTCTGTGACAGTGTGTGGCTGTGTGTCTGTGAGAGTGTGTGTCTGTGTGTCTGTGACAGTGTGTGTCTGTGTGTCTGTGACAGTGTGCGTCTGTGTGTCTGTGTGTCTGTGTGTCTGTGTGTCTGTGACAGTGTGTGTCTGTGTGTCTGTGTGTCTGTGACAGTGTGTGTCTGTGTGTCTGTGACAGTGTAATCCGGTGTGTCTGTGTGTCTGTGCGTCTGTGACAGTGTGTGTCTGTGTGTCTGTGACAGTGTGTGTCTGTGTGTCTGTGACAGTGTGTGTCTGTGTGTCTGTGCATCTGTGACAGTGTGTGTCTGTGTGTCTGTGACAGTGTGTGTCTGTGTGTCTGTGTGTCTTAATGTCTGTGTGTCTGTGTGTCTGTGACAGTGTGTGTCTGTGTGTCTGTGTTTCTGTGTATCTGTGGGTCTGTGACAGTGTGTGTCTGTGACAGTGTGTGTCTGTGTGTCTGTGACAGTGTGCGTCTGTGTGTCTGTGTGTCTGTGTGTCTGTGACAGTGTGTGTCTGTGTGTCTGTGTGTCTGTGACAGTGTGTGTCTGTGTGTCTGTGACAGTGTGTGTCTGTGTGTCTGTGTGTCTGTGCGTCTGTGACAGTGTGTGTCTGTGTGTCTATAACAGTGTGTCTGTGACAGTGTGTGTCTTTGTGTCTGTGACAGTGTGTGTCTGTGTGTCTGTGAGAGTGTGTGTCTGTGTGTCTGTGACAGTGTGTGTCTGTGTGTCTGTGCGTCTGTGTGTCGGTGTGTCTGTGTGTCTGTGACAATGTTTGTCTGTGTGTCTGTGTGTCGGTGTGTCTGTGTGTCTGTGTGTCTGTGACAGTGTGTGTCTGTGTGTCTGTGTGTCTGTGACAGTGTGTCTGTGTGTCTGTGACAGTGTGTGTCTGTGTGTCTATAACAGTGTGTCTGTGACAGTGTGTGTCTTTGTGTCTGTGACAGTGTGTGTCTGTGTGTCTGTGAGAGTGTGTGTCTGTGTGTCTGTGACAGTGTGTGTCTGTGTGTCTGTGACAGTGTGCGTCTGTGTGTCTGTGTGTCTGTGTGTCTGTGACAGTGTGTGTCTGTGTGTCTGTGTGTCTGTGACAGTGTGTGTCTGTGTGTCTGTGACAGTGTGTGTCTGTGTGTCTGTGTGTCTGTGCGTCTGTGACAGTGTGTGTCTGTGTGTCTGTGACAGTGTGTGTCTGTGTGTCTGTGACAGTGTGTGTCTGTGTGTCTGTGCATCTGTGACAGTGTGTGTCTGTGTGTCTGTGACAGTGTGTGTCTGTGTGTCTGTGTGTCTTAATGTCTGTGTGTCTGTGTGTCTGTGACAGTGTGTGTCTGTGTGTCTGTGTTTCTGTGTATCTGTGGGTCTGTGACAGTGTGTGTCTGTGACAGTGTGTGTCTGTGTGTCTGTGACAGTGTGCGTCTCTGTGTCTGTGACAGTGTGCGTCTGTGTGTCTATAACAGTGTGTCTGTGACAGTGTGTGTCTTTGTGTCTGTGACAGTGTGTGGCTGTGTGTCTGTGAGAGTGTGTGTCTGTGTGTCTGTGACAGTGTGTGTCTGTGTGTCTGTGACAGTGTGCGTCTGTGTGTCTGTGTGTCTGTGTGTCTGTGTGTCTGTGACAGTGTGTGTCTGTGTGTCTGTGTGTCTGTGACAGTGTGTGTCTGTGTGTCTGTGACAGTGTAATCCGGTGTGTCTGTGTGTCTGTGCGTCTGTGACAGTGTGTGTCTGTGTGTCTGTGACAGTGTGTGTCTGTGTGTCTGTGACAGTGTGTGTCTGTGTGTCTGTGCATCTGTGACAGTGTGTGTCTGTGTGTCTGTGACAGTGTGTGTCTGTGTGTCTGTGTGTCTTAATGTCTGTGTGTCTGTGTGTCTGTGACAGTGTGTGTCTGTGTGTCTGTGTTTCTGTGTATCTGTGGGTCTGTGACAGTGTGTGTCTGTGACAGTGTGTGTCTGTGTGTCTGTGACAGTGTGCGTCTGTGTGTCTGTGTGTCTGTGTGTCTGTGACAGTGTGTGTCTGTGTGTCTGTGTGTCTGTGACAGTGTGTGTCTGTGTGTCTGTGACAGTGTGTGTCTGTGTGTCTGTGTGTCTGTGCGTCTGTGACAGTGTGTGTCTGTGTGTCTGTGACAGTGTGTGTCTGTGTGTCTGTGACAGTGTGTGTCTGTGTGTCTGTGCGTCTGTGACAGTGTGTGTCTGTGTGTCTGTGACACTGTGTGTCTGTGTGTCTGTGTGTCTTAATGTCTGTGTGTCTGTGTGTCTGTGACAGTGTGTGTCTGTGTGTCTGTGTGTCTGTGACAGTGTGTGTCTGTGTGTTTGTGTGTCTGTGTGTCTGTGTGTCTGTGACAGTGTTTGTATGTGTGTCTGTGTGTCTGTGTGTCTGTGTGTCTGTGTGTCTGTGACAGTGTGTGTCTGTGTGTCTGTGTGTCTGTGACAGTGTGTGTCTGTGTTTCTGTGACAGTATGTGTCTGTGTGTCTGTGTGTATGTGTGTCTGTGACAGTGTGTGTCTGTGTGTCTGTGACAGTGTGTGTCTGTGTGTCTGTGACAGTGTGTGTCTGTGTGTCTGTGTGTCTGTGTGTCTGTGACAGTTTGTGTCTGTGTGTCTGTGACAGTGTGTGTCTGTGTGTCTGTGTGTCTGTGTCAGTGTGTGTCTGTGTGTCTGTGAGAGTGTGTGTCTGTGTGTCTGTGTTTCTGTGTATCTGTGAGTCTGTGACAGTGTGTGTCTGTGACAGTGTGTGTCTGTGTGTCTGTGACAGTGTGTGTCTGGGTTTCTGTGTGTATGTGTGTCTGTGTCAGTGTGTGTCTGGGTTTCTGTGTGTATGTGTGTCTGTGACAGTGTGTGTCTGTGTGTCTGTGTGTCTGTGACAGTGTGTGTCTGTGTGTCTGTTACAGTGTTTGTCTGTGTGTCTGTGTGTCTGTGTGTCTGGGTGTCTGGGTGTCTGTGTGTCGGTGTGTCTGTGTGTCTGTGACAATGTTTGTCTGTGTGTCTGTGTGTCGGTGTGTCTGTGTGTCTGTGTGTCTGTGACAGTGTGTGTCTGTGTGTCTGTGTGTCTGTGACAGTGTGTCTGTGTGTCTGTGACAGTGTGTGTCTGTGTGTCTATAACAGTGTGTCTGTGACAGTGTGTTTCTTTGTGTCTGTGACAGTGTGTGTCTGTGTGTCTGTGAGAGTGTGTGTCTGTGTGTCTGTGACAGTGTGTGTCTGTGTGTCTGTGACAGTGTGCGTCTGTGTGTCTGTGTGTCTGTGTGTCTGTGACAGTGTGTGTCTGTGTGTCTGTGTGTCTGTGACAGTGTGTGTCTGTGTGTCTGTGACAGTGTGTGTCTGTGTGTCTGTGTGTCTGTGCGTCTGTGACAGTGTGTGTCTGTGTGTCTGTGACAGTGTGTGTCTGTGTGTCTGTGACAGTGTGTGTCTGTGTGTCTGTGCATCTGTGACAGTGTGTGTCTGTGTGTCTGTGACAGTGTGTGTCTGTGTGTCTGTGTGTCTTAATGTCTGTGTGTCTGTGTGTCTGTGACAGTGTGTGTCTGTGTTTCTGTGTATCTGTGGGTCTGTGACAGTGTGTGTCTGTGACAGTGTGTGTCTGTGTGTCTGTGACAGTGTGCGTCTGTGTGTCTATAACAGTGTGTCTGTGACAGTGTGTGTCTTTGTGTCTGTGACAGTGTGTGTCTGTGTGTCTGTGAGAGTGTGTGTCTGTGTGTCTGTGACAGTGTGTGTCTGTGTGTCTGTGACAGTGTGCGTCTGTGTGTCTGTGTGTCTGTGTGTCTGTGACAGTGTGTGTCTGTGTGTCTGTGACAGTGTGTGTCTGTGTGTCTGTGACAGTGTGTGTCTGTGTGTCTGTGTGTCTGTGCGTCTGTGACAGTGTGTGTCTGTGTGTCTGTGACAGTGTGTGTCTGTGTGTCTGTGACAGTGTGTGTCTGTGTGTCTGTGCATCTGTGACAGTGTGTGTCTGTGTGTCTGTGACAGTGTGTGTCTGTGTGTCTGTGTGTCTTAATGTCTGTGTGTCTGTGTGTCTGTGACAGTGTGTGTCTGTGTGTCTGTGTTTCTGTGTATCTGTGGGTCTGTGACAGTGTGTGTCTGTGACAGTGTGTGTCTGTGTGTCTGTGACAGTGTGCGTCTGTGTGTCTGTGTGTCTGTGACAGTGTGTGTCTGTGTGTCTGTGTGTCTGTGACAGTGTGTGTCTGTGTGTCTGTGACAGTGTGTGTCTGTGTGTCTGTGTGTCTGTGCGTCTGTGACAGTGTGTGTCTGTGTGTCTGTGACAGTGTGTGTCTGTGTGTCTGTGACAGTGTGTGTCTGTGTGTCTGTGCGTCTGTGACAGTGTGTGTCTGTGTGTCTGTGACAGTGTGTGTCTGTGTGTCTGTGTGTCTTAATGTCTGTGTGTCTGTGTGTCTGTGACAGTGTGTGTCTGTGTGTCTGTGTGTCTGTGACAGTGTGTGTCTGTGTGTTTGTGTGTCTGTGTGTCTGTGTGTCTGTGACAGTGTTTGTATGTGTGTCTGTGTGTCTGTGACAGTGTGTGTCTGTGTGTCTGTGTGTCTGTGACAGTGTGTGTCTGTGTTTCTGTGACAGTGTGTGTCTGTGTGTCTGTGTGTATGTGTGTCTGTGACAGTGTGTGTCTGTGTGTCTGTGACAGTGTGTGTCTGTGTGTCTGTGACAGTGTGTGTCTGTGTGTCTGTGTGTCTGTGTGTCTGTGACAGTGTGTGTCTGTGTGTCTGTGACAGTGTGTGTCTGTGTGTCTGTGTGTCTGTGTCAGTGTGTGTCTGTGTGTCTGTGAGAGTGTGTGTCTGTGTGTCTGTGTTTCTGTGTATCTGTGAGTCTGTGACAGTGTGTGTCTGTGACAGTGTGTGTCTGTGTGTCTGTGACAGTGTGTGTCTGGGTTTCTGTGTGTATGTGTGTCTGTGTCAGTGTGTGTCTGGGTTTCTGTGTGTATGTGTGTCTGTGACAGTGTGTGTCTGTGTGTCTGTGTGTCTGTGACAGTGTGTGTCTGTGTGTCTGTTACAGTGTTTGTCTGTGTGTCTGTGTGTCTGGGTGTCTGGGTGTCTGGGTGTCTGTGTGTCGGTTTGTCTGTGTGTCTGTGACAATGTTTGTCTGTGTGTCTGTGTGTCGGTGTGTCTGTGTGTCTGTGACAGTGTGTGTGTGTGTGTGTCTGTGTGTCTGTGACAGTGTGTCTGTGTGTCTGTGACAGTGTGTGTCTGTGTGTCTATAACAGTGTGTCTGTGACAGTGTGTGTCTTTGTGTCTGTGACAGTGTGTGTCTGTGTGTCTGTAAGAGTGTGTGTCTGTGTGTCTGTGACAGTGTGTGTCTGTGTGTCTGTGACAGTGTGCGTCTGTGTGTCTGTGTGTCTGTGTGTCTGTGACAGTGTGTGTCTGTGTGTCTGTGTGTCTGTGACAGTGTGTGTCTGTGTGTCTGTGACAGTGTGTGTCTGTTTGTCTGTGTGTCTGTGCGTCTGTGACAGTGTGTGTCTGTGTGTCTGTGACAGTGTGTGTCTGTGTGTCTGTGACAGTGTGTGTCTGTGTGTCTGTGCATCTGTGACAGTGTGTGTCTGTGTGTCTGTGACAGTGTGTGTCTGTGTGTCTGTGTGTCTTAATGTCTGTGTGTCTGTGTGTCTGTGACAGTGTGTGTCTGTGTGTCTGTGTTTCTGTGTATCTGTGGGTCTGTGACAGTGTGTGTCTGTGACAGTGTGTGTTTGTGTGTCTGTGACAGTGTGTGTCTGGGTTTCTGTGTGTATGTGTGTCTGTGTCAGTGTGTGTCTGGGTTTCTGTGTGTATGTGTGTCTGTGACAGTGTGTGTCTGTGTGTCTGTGTGTCTGTGACAGTGTGTGTCTGTGTGTCTGTTACAGTGTTTGTCTGTGTGTCTGTGTGTCTGGGTGTCTGTGTGTCTGTGTGTCTGTGACAGTGTGTGTCTGTGTGTCTGTGTGTCGGTGTGTCTGTGTGTCTGTGACAGTGTTTGTCTGTGTGTCTGTGTGTCGGTGTGTCTGTGTGTCTGTGTGTCTGTGACAGTGTGTGTCTGTGTGTCTGTGTGTCTGTGACAGTGTGTCTGTGTGTCTGTGACAGTGTGTGTCTGTGTGTCTGTGTGTCTGTGTGTCTGTGATAGTGTGTGACAATGTGTGTCTGTGTGTCTGTGACAGTGTGTCTGTGTGTTTGTGACAGTGTGTGTCTGTGTGTCTGTGACAGTGTGTGTCTGTGTGTCTGTGACAGTGTGTGTCTGTGTGTCTGATACAGTGTGCGTCTGTGTGTCTGTGTGTCTGTGTGTCTGTGACAGTGTGTGTCTGTGTGTCTGTGACAGTGTGTGTCTGTGTGTCTGTGACAGTGTGTGTCTGTGTGTCTGTGACAGTGTGTGTCTGTGTGTCTGTGTGTCTGTGACAGTGTGTGTCTGTGTGTCTGTGTGTCTGTGCGTCTGTGACAGTGTGTGTCTGTGTGTCTGTGACAGTGTGTGTCTGTGTGTCTGTAACAGTGTGTGTCTGTGTGTCTGTGCATCTGTGACAGTGTGTGTCTGTGTGTCTGTGACAGTGTGTGTCTGTGTGTCTGTGTGTATTAATGTCTGTGTGTCTGTGTGTCTGTGACAGTGTGTGTCTGTGTGTCTGTGTTTCTGTGTATCTGTGGGTCTGTGACAGTGTGTGTCTGTGACAGTGTGTGTCTGTGTGTCTGTGACAGTGTGTGTCTGGGTTTCTGTGTGTATGTGTGTCTGTGTCAGTGTGTGTCTGGGTTTCTGTGTGTATGTGTGTCTGTGACAGTGTGTGTCTGTGTGTCTGTGTGTCTGTGACAGTGTGTGTCTGTGTGTCTGTGTGTCTGTTACAGTGTTTGTCTGTGTGTCTGTGTGTCTGTGTGTCTGTGTGTCTGTGTGTCTGTGACAGTGTGTGTCTGTGTGTCTGTGTGTCTGTGTGTCGGTGTGTCTGTGTGTCTGTGACAGTGTTTGTCTGTGTGTCTGTGTGTCGGTGTGTCTGTGTGTCTGTGTGTCTGTGACAGTGTGTGTCTGTGTGTCTGTGTGTCTGTGACAGTGTGTCTGTGTGTCTGTGACAGTGTGTGTCTGTGTGTCCGTGTGTCTGTGTGTCTGTGATAGTGTGTGACAATGTGTGTCTGTGTGTCTGTGACAGTGTGTCTGTGTGTTTGTGACAGTGTGTGTCTGTGTGTCTGTGACAGTGTGTGTCTGTGTGTCTGTGACAGTGTGTGTCTGTGTGTCTGTGTGTCTGTGTGTCTGTGTGTCTGTGACAGTGTGTGTCTGTGTGTCTGTGACAGTGTGTGTCTGTGTGTCTGTGACAGTGTGTCTGTGACAGTGTGTGTCTGTGTGTCTGTGTGTCTGTGACAGTGTGTGTCTGTGTGTCTGTGACAGTGTGTGTCTGTGTGTCTGTGACAGTGTGTGTCTGTGTGTCTGTGACAGTGTGTGTCTGTGTGTCTGTGTGTCTGTGTGTCTGTGACAGTGTGTGTCTGTCTGTCTGTGACAGTGTGTGTCTGTGTGTCTGTGTGTCTGTGAGAGTGTGTGTCTGTGTGTCTGTGTTTCTGTGTATCTGTGGGTCTGTGACAGTGTGTGTCTGTGACAGTGTGTGTCTGTGTGTCTGTGACAGTGTGTGTCTGGGTTTCTGTGTGTATGTGTGTCTGTGACAGTGTGTGTCTGGTTTTCTGTGTGTATGTGTGTCTGTGACAGTGTGTGTCTGTGTGTCTGTGTGTCTGTGACAGTGTGTGTCTGTGTGTCTGTTACAGTGTTTGTCTGTGTGTCTGTGTGTCTGGGTTTCTGTGTGTCTGTGTGTCGGTGTGTCTGTGTGTCTGTGACAGTGTTTGTCTGTGTGTCTGTGTGTCTGTGTGTCTGTGACAGTGTGTGTCTGTGTGTCTGTGTGTCTGTGACAGTGTGTCTGTGTGTCTGTGACAGTGTGTGTCTGTGTGTCTGTGTGTCTGTGTGTCTGTGATAGTGTGTGACAATGTGTGTCTGTGTGTCTGTGACAGTGTGTCTGTGTGTTTGTGACAGTGTGTGTCTGTGTGTCTTTGACAGTGTGTGTCTGTGTGTCTGTGACAGTGTGTGTCTGTGTGTCTGTGTGTCTGTGTGTCTGTGACAGTGTGTGTCTGTGTGTCTGTGACAGTGTGTGTCTGTGTGTCTGTGACAGTGTGTCTGTGACAGTGTGTGTCTGTGTGTCTGTGACAGTGTGTGTCTGTGTGTCTGTGACAGTGTGTGTCTGTGAAAGTGTGTGTCTGTGTGTCTTTGACAGTGTGTGTTTGTGTGTCTGTGACAGTGTGTTTGTGACAGTGTGTGTCTGTGTGTCTGTGACAGTGTGTGTCTGTGAAAGTGTGTGTCTTTGACAGTGTGTGTTTGTGTGTCTGTGACAGTGTGTTTGTGACAGTGTGTGTCTGTGTGTCTGTGACAGTGTGTGTCTGTGTGTCTGTGACAGTGTGTGTCTGTGTGTCTATGACAGTGTGTATCTGTGTGTCTGTGACAGTGTGTGTCTGTGTGTCTGTGACAGAGTGTGTCTGTGTGTCTGTGACAGTGTGTGTCTGTGTGTCTGTGACAGTGTGTGTCTGTGACAGTGTGTGTCTGTGTGTCTTTGACAGTTTGTGTCTGTGTGTCTGTGACAGTGTGTGTCTGTGTGTCTGTGACAGTGTGTGTCTGTGTGTCTGTGACAGTGTGTGTCTGTGTGTCTGTGACAGTGTGCGTCTGTGTCTGTGACAGTGTGTGTCTGTGTGTCTGTGACAGTGTGTGTCTGTGACAGTGTGTGTCTGTGTGTCTGTGACAGTGTGTGTCTGTGTGTCTGTGACAGTGTGTGTCTGTGTGTCTGTGTGTCTGTGACAGTGTGTGTCTGTATGTCTGTGACAGTGTGTGTCTGTGTGTCTGTGACAGTGTGTGTCTGTGTGTCTGTGTTTCTGTGTGTCTGTGTGTCTGTGTGTCTATGACAAAGTGTGTCTGTGTGTCTGTGTGTCTGTGTGTCTGTGTGTCTGTGACAGTGTGTGTGTCTGTGTGTCTGTGTGTCTGTGTGTCTGTGTGTCTGTGACAGTGTGTGTCTGTGTGTCTGTGACAGTGTGTGTCTGTGTGTCTGTGACAGTGTGTCTGTGACAGTGTGTGTCTTTGTGTCTGTGACAGTGTGCGTCTGTGTGTCCGTGTGTCTGTGTGTCTGTGACAGTGTGTGTCTGTGTGTCTGTGTGTCTGTGACAGTGTGTGTCTGTGTGTCTGTGACAGTGTGTGTCTGTGTGTCTGTGTGTCTGTGCGTCTGTGACAGTGTGTGTCTGTGTGTCTGTGACAGTGTGTGTCTGTGTGTCTGTGACAGTGTGTGTCTGTGTGTCTGTGCATCTGTGACAGTGTGTGTCTGTGTGTCTGTGACAGTGTGTGTCTGTGTGTCTGTGTGTCTTAATGTCTGTGTGTCTGTGTGTCTGTGACAGTGTGTGTCTGTGTGTCTGTGTTTCTGTGTATCTGTGGGTCTGTGACAGTGTGTGTCTGTGACAGTGTGTGTCTGTGTGTCTGTGACAGTGTGTGTCTGGGTTTCTGTGTGTATGTGTGTCTGTGTCAGTGTGTGTCTGGGTTTCTGTGTGTATGTGTGTCTGTGACAGTGTGTGTCTGTGTGTCTGTGACAGTGTGTGTCTGTGTGTCTGTTACAGTGTTTGTCTGTGTGTCTGTGTGTCTGGGTGTCTGTGTGTCTGTGTGTCTGTGACAGTGTGTGTCTGTGTGTCTGTGTGTCTGTGTGTCGGTGTGTCTGTGTGTCTGTGACAGTGTTTGTCTGTGTGTCTGTGTGTCGGTGTGTCTGTGTGTCTGTGTGTCTGTGACAGTGTGTGTCTGTGTGTCTGTGTGTCTGTGTGTCTGTGACAGTGTGTCTGTGTGTCTGTGACAGTGTGTGTCTGTGTGTCTCTGTGTCTGTGTGTCTGTGATAGTGTGTGACAATGTGTGTCTGTGTGTCTGTGACAGTGTGTCTGTGTGTTTGTGACAGTGTGTGTCTGTGTGTTTGTGACAGTGTGTGTCTGTGTGTCTGTGACAGTGTGTGTCTGTGTGTCTGTGTGTCTGTGTGTCTGTGTGTCTGTGTGTCTGTGACAGTGTGTGTCTGTGTGTCTGTGACAGTGTGTGTCTGTGTGTCTGTGACAGTGTGTCTGTGACAGTGTGTGTCTGTGTGTCTGTGTGTCTGTGACAGTGTGTGTCTGTGTGTCTGTGACAGTGTGTGTCTGTGTGTCTGTGACAGTGTGTGTCTGTGTGTCTGTGACAGTGTGTGTATGTGTGTCTGTGTGTCTGTGTGTCTGTGACAGTGTGTGTCTGTGTGTCTGTGACAGTGTGTGTCTGTGTGTCTGTGTGTCTGTGAGAGTGTGTGTCTGTGTGACTGTGTTTCTGTGTATCTGTGGGTCTGTGACAGTGTGTCTGTGACAGTGTGTGTCTGTGTGTCTGTGACAGTGTGTGTCTGGGTTTCTGTGTGTATGTGTGTCTGTGACAGTGTGTGTCTGGTTTTCTGTGTGTATGTGTGTCTGTGACAGTGTGTGTCTGTGTGTCTGTGTGTCTGTGACAGTGTGTGTCTGTGTGTCTGTTACAGTGTTTGTCTGTGTGTCTGTGTGTCTGGGTGTCTGTGTGTCTGTGTGTCGGTGTGTCTGTGTGTCTGTGACAGTGTTTGTCTGTGTGTCTGTGTGTCTGTGTGTCTGTGACAGTGTGTGTCTGTGTGTCTGTGTGTCTGTGACAGTGTGTCTGTGTGTCTGTGACAGTGTGTGTCTGTGTGTCTGTGTGTCTGTGTGTCTGTGATAGTGTGTGACAATGTGTGTCTGTGTGTCTGTGACAGTGTGTCTGTGTGTTTGTGACAGTGTGTGTCTGTGTGTCTTTGACAGTGTGTGTCTGTGTGTCTGTGACAGTGTGTGTCTGTGTGTCTGTGTGTCTGTGTGTCTGTGACAGTGTGTGTCTGTGTGTCTGTGACAGTGTGTGTCTGTGTGTCTGTGACAGTGTGTCTGTGACAGTGTGTGTCTGTGTGTCTGTGACAGTGTGTGTCTGTGTGTCTGTGACAGTGTGTGTCTGTGAAAGTGTGTGTCTGTGTGTCTTTGACAGTGTGTGTTTGTGTGTCTGTGACAGTGTGTTTGTGACAGTGTGTGTCTGTGTGTCTGTGACAGTGTGTGTCTGTGAAAGTGTGTGTCTTTGACAGTGTGTGTTTGTGTGTCTGTGACAGTGTGTTTGTGACAGTGTGTGTCTGTGTGTCTGTGACAGTGTGTGTCTGTGTGTCTGTGACAGTGTGTGTCTGTGTGTCTGTGACAGTGTGTATCTGTGTGTCTGTGACAGTGTGTGTCTGTGTGTCTGTGACAGAGTGTGTCTGTGTGTCTGTGACAGTGTGTGTCTGTGTGTCTGTGACAGTGTGTGTCTGTGACAGTGTGTGTCTGTGTGTCTTTGACAGTTTGTGTCTGTGTGTCTGTGACAGTGTGTGTCTGTGTGTCTGTGACAGTGTGTGTCTGTGTGTCTGTGACAGTGTGTGTCTGTGTGTCTGTGACAGTGTGCGTCTGTGTCTGTGACAGTGTGTGTCTGTGTGTCTGTGACAGTGTGTGTCTGTGACAGTGTGTGTCTGTGTGTCTGTGTGTCTGTGACAGTGTGTGTCTGTGTGTCTGTGACAGTGTGTGTCTGTGTGTCTGTGACAGTGTGTGTCTGTGTGTCTGTGTTTCTGTGTGTCTGTGTGTCTGTGTGTCTATGACAAAGTGTGTCTGTGTGTCTGTGTGTCTGTGTGTCTGTGTGTCTGTGACAGTGTGTGTCTGTGTGTCTTTGTTTCTGTGTGTCTGTGTGTCTGTGTGTCTGTGTGTCTGTGACAGTGTGTGTCTGTGACAATGTGTGTCTGTGTGTCTGTGACAGTATGTGTCTGTGTGTCTGTGACAGTGTGTGTCTGTGTGTCTGTGACAGTGTGTGTCTGTGTGTCTGTGTTTCTGTGTGTCTGTGTGTCTGTGACAGTGTGTGTATGTGACAGTGTGTGTCTGTGTTTCTGTGACAGTGTGTGTCTGTGTGTATGTGTGTCTGTGACAGTGTGTATCTGTATGTCTGTGACAGTGTGTATCTGTATGTCTGTGACAGTGTGTGTCTGTGTGTCTGTGACAGTGTGTGTCTGTGTGTCTGTGACAGTGTGTATCTGTGTGTCTGTGACAGTGTGTGTCTGTGTGTCTGTGACAGAGTGTGTCTGTGTGTCTGTGACAGTGTGTGTCTGTGTGTCTGTGACAGTGTGTGTCTGTGACAGCGTGTGTCTGTGTGTCT
Organism: Ascaphus truei; assembly: GCF_040206685.1. Lineage (NCBI taxonomy): Eukaryota > Metazoa > Chordata > Amphibia > Anura > Ascaphidae > Ascaphus > Ascaphus truei. Next base: position 190,149,809 of record NC_134486.1, on the reverse strand, counting down.
TTGACAGTTTGTGTCTGTGTGTCTGTGACAGTGTGTGTCTGTGTGTCTGTGACAGTGTGTGTCTGTGTGTCTGTGACAGTGTGTGTCTGTGTGTCTGTGACAGTGTGTGTCTGTGACAGTGTGTGTCTGTGTGTCTGTGACAGTGTGTGTCTGTGTGTCTGTGACAGTGTGTGTCTGTGTGTCTGTGTGTCTGTGACAGTGTGTGTCTGTGTGTCTGTGACAGTGTGTGTCTGTGTGTCTGTGACAGTGTGTGTCTGTGTTTCTGTGTGTCTGTGTGTCTGTGTGTCTATGACAAAGTGTGTCTGTGTGTCTGTGGGTCTGTGTGTCTGTGTGTCTGTGACAGTGTGTGTCTGTGTGTCTTTGTTTCTGTGTGTCTGTGTGTCTGTGTGTCTGTGTGTCTGTGACAGTGTGTGTCTGTGACAATGTGTGTCTGTGTGTCTGTGACAGTGTGTGTCTGTGTGTCTGTGACAGTGTGTGTCTGTGTGTCTGTGACAGTGTGTGTCTGTGTGTCTGTGTTTCTGTGTGTCTGTGTGTCTGTGACAGTGTGTGTCTGTGACAGTGTGTGTCTGTGTTTCTGTGACAGTGTGTGTCTGTGTGTATGTGTGTCTGTGACAGTGTGTATCTGTATGTCTGTGACAGTGTGTGTCTGTGTGTCTGTGACAGTGTGTGTCTGTGTGTCTGTGACAGTGTGTGTCTGTGTGTCTGTGACAGTGTGTGTCTGTGTGTCTGTGACAGTGTGTGTGTGTGTGTCTGTGACAGTGTGTGTCTGTGACAGTGTGTGTCTGTGTGTCTGTGACAGTGTGTGTCTGTGACAGTGTGTGTCTGTGTGTCTGTGACAGTGTGTGTCTGTGTGTCTGTGTGTCTGTGTGTCTGTGTGTCTGTGTGTCTGTGTGTCTGTGACAGTGTGTGTCTGTGACAGTGTGTGTCTGTGTGTCTGTGACAGTGTGTGTCTGTGTGTCTGTGTGTCTGTGTGTCTGTGTGTCTGTGTGTCTGTGACAGTGTGTGTCTGTGTGTCTGTGACAGTGTGTGTCTGTGTGTCTGTGACAGTGTGTCTGTGACAGTGTGTGTCTTTGTGTCTGTGACAGTGTGTGTCTGTGTGTCTGTGACAGTGTGTGTCTGTGTGTCTGTGACAGTTTGTGACTGTGTGTCTTTGACAGTGTGTGTCTGTGTGTCTGTGACAGTGTGTGTCTGTGACAGTGTGACAGTGTGTGTCTGTGTGTCTGTGACAGTGTGTGTCTGTGTGTCTGTGTGTCTGTGACAGTGTGTGTCTTTGTGTCTGTGTGTCTGTGACAGTGTGTGTCTGTGTTTCTGTGACAGTGTGTGTCTGTGTGTCTGTGTGTCTGTGTGTATGTGTGTCACTGTGACAGTGTGTGTCTGTGTGTCTGTGGACTAACCCCAGCAAGGGGCAACGGAGTCCAGAGCGGAGTTGCTTGAGTGCCGGGCTCTGGAGGGGATAAGCGGGTCGGTGTGGTACCAACGCCAGGAGCTGTGTCCACTTTGCCGGGAACCACGTCTTGCCCAACGCACACACCAGTGCTAGCTCTTTCAGGGATAATGGACGGGCCACTGCAATGGCCGTTACCTCTCCTGGTGCAAGACTTCTGTGGTCTCCGAGACCACCCGCTCCCTCCACAAGTTTCTGCCGTCCCAGAGCTGGGTCCATTCCCTGCTCTCCGGGCGGTTTGATGGTTACAGCGGCTGCAGCTGTGGATCTTTGCTCAGCCTGCCGGGTTTCATGCTCACCGATTGCTGCCTCTCTCTCAGTCTTGCCGGCTGCTGGTCCCCGCGCCGACTTGATGCACTCCTCCGGTTTCGGTGCCCGGCTCCAGTCAGATGGATGGCCGGCACTTTGGTTCTGGAGGCAATGCTTCTCACAAGTAGGGGAACAGTGAGGAGGTGCCATATCTTGTGTTATATGTTGTACACTGTGTGTTCAATATCTTTAGTCCCAGGAACTCGCAATTACAATCAAGTTCCCACTATATTACAGTATCCCGCAGTACACTGTAATACAGGTCCAGTTCAATCCCGCCGCTTGCCACCAGTTTTATTAATAAGCTTGTGACGGGAGATTTGTAACAGGCTATTAATAATACACCGCCAAATATATAACTGGGTTGAACCGGACGAGACTTAGATATGATAAAATATAATTTATTCCTTGATAAAGGTGAACACACGAGATATACAATTAACAGACAAAATATTGACACTTACTTAAAGGTTATGACAAGAAAGCCATCAGGATACAGGATGGGCCATTTCTTCCATAATTCAGTTGACATCACAGCAATACATGCAGCTCATGAAGGCACATGAAGGAACACATGAAGACATGAAGACATTTGAGTAAGGGGGGACTCTGACTTAAATACCATGTCAAACTCATCTCTTAACCCTAGATGCCGAGTTGGCTAGAACAAATCTCTTTGAAGCAGATTTTAGCTTCCATTGTAAGTGTGAAGTATCACACTTACAACCACTCAGCCCCTTTGTTCTTGACCCCAGTATAAACAATTAGGGCAGTTACCTTTTTGATCACTGACCTATGCTAATTCTGGCAGGATGCTCTCCCTGCCCTATTAGCATAGTAGATGGGGGTCTGCATTTTCAGAGCAGAACCAAAATTCCATATACACTGTAAATAACTTCATAACTTCAGTTGAGAAGTACTTACTGGCACGCGAGTCATATTAATACATTCCGTCACGCATGACGCTCCCAATGAGACTAAATATTACCGTGTAATACTAAAATTAAGAGAGATATTAATATCTGTCTGTTAGGACCGGCTAAACTTCAGGTGTCTGTAACCGTTAGTTGTGGATCAGTCCCACGAATACACATATGTAGCTTTTAGCACGTTCAGCCGAGGACATCTCATAATATTCTTATATTTAATAAGGTCACTCATTCTGTAGCCCCACTCCTAAATCAGAGGCGTTTGGCCAGTCTACCACATGGGGGGTCTGGCAGGATACTATGGTTTGTAAGTGTGAGTTATAACGCTCACAAACCACTCCAGCTTCCTGCAAACAGGTAGAGTGGCTGAGCCTTTGATCAGGGGGCTGCTACCTAAACATTTGGTTGCTCTCCTGACCATTTGCATTTAGTAGGCAGGCATCTTTGAGGGTAACTTAAACAAAGGGCTAGAATCACTATTCAACTATTAACCCTTTCAGCCCCAGTGTGTGTGTGGTGCAGACACTGGCCCAGAAACAATACATTTTTACAGGGGAATAAACAGTTGGATGGCTGAAGCAAGGCAAAACCACATTACTGGGCCCCAGTCCAGTTAACCCCTTGCTTCCCAAGTGAGAGTAGAGGGGGGCCAAATGGGGTGTAACCCCTTTAATCCCGGGCCAAATCCTCTCTATCGTCACACCTCCGCTGCTCAATGGGTGCCTGGTGCCCCAGCTGCCTCCCCTGGCACTGGGACACCACTGGCGCCCTTGAAGCACTCAATAAGTCCTGAGGCGTGGGCCTGGCAAATTTGTCCTCCGGCAATGTCCAGTACATTGTCCTGGCCACAGTGGATAGTGAAGTCCAGATCCTGTGGAGCAGGGCTCCACCGTGGCCACCGGGCATTCTCCTTTGCCTCCCTCTGCCCCCCACCCAGTGCCTGGTGAACCAAGTCCATGGTGAACGGGCCCCTTTGCAGACCAGGCTGCACACTGCCCAGAGACTGGCATGTCTCTGCACCAGTAAGAGACCAGCTATCAAGCACAGACCATCGCTTTCCTGTCAACCAAGTCTGGGAAAGAGCTATGTCACTATCCTGTAGGGACCCTACCTTCCCTGGCTCTGTGCCCACCTGTAGCTGCTCTGCTATACCCTCGACTCTCCTCCCTGGCTGCCTATCTATCCACAGCCCCTCCTCTGGGAACCCAGGGGAATCTGTCAGGGGGGTCACTCCTGGCCAGTCAGAACAAGGGATCTCCTGCCTACCTAGCCCATCCCTAGCTTCTGCCAGCTGCCTGACACCCCACTGACCTTCTATCTCTCCCTGCTCCACGGTGTCTCCCTGCCTAGCCTCCCCTAGGCCCAGCACCCCAGCCTGCTGCTTACCTCCCTGCAGCCAACCTGCACTCCTTTCCCCTCTGGGCAATCCTAATCCAGACACTGGAGCTATCAGAGTGTACCTACCTCCCTGACCTTGTCTCCCCCTTACCAGGGATGAGCTCAGGGGCACCTCTCCAGATGCAACTGCCTTAGCTCTTGGCTGGCAGGTGTCCCTGGGGTGGCACAAGCTTGCCACTGCCCAGGATACCCCCAGCCCATAGCCAGGCTGCAACAGGGGGTTGCTGATCTGAGACACCCCCAGAGGCTCTGCCAGGGTAATGGGAAACTCTAGCTGCCATACCTGCTGCTGTCCCTCCCCGGCTACCACTAGCCCTTCTTCTCCCACTGAGATCTGATGCTGGCTACCTACCTGCAGCCTCCCCTCACTCCGCTTCTCCCTAGCTAATCCTAGCCTGGATCCTAGGGACACTTGAGGGAGGCCATCTCCCTGACACTGCCTCCCCATTACCAGGGATGAGCTCAGGGTTGCTGGTGCAGATGCACCCACCTTAGCTCCTGGCTGGCAGGTAATCTGGGGGTGGTCTAACTTTGCCACAACCCCTCATACCTCCAGTCCATAGCAAGGCTGCAACAGTGGGGCTCTTAACTGAGAGTCCCCTTGCTGCTCCGCCAGGGTAATGGGGAAGCCTGGCTGCCCTACAAGCTGCCCTTCCTTCCCCTCCCCTGGTGCCCCTATCTCCTGCCACCCCCCGGTCACCCCTATAGTGAAACAACGTGGTACAGTCATAGGGAAAAATAAGTCAGGGTCAGTCTGCGACTTGGTCTGGCTTACCTCGCTGGTCCCCGCAGAGACCGCCGCTTTCGTTGGTCCCGATTGCAGGGGGACTGGAGTGGCCGCCACCGGCACCATCTGGGCTGGGCAGCAACGGGCCGCTGCCGCGACAGCGGCCGCGTTGGGTACAGGTACAACGGTGCAGGACAAGGGTCCCAGGTCTTTGTGGAGGAACACGGCTCTATGCAAACTTGGTAAAATAACCCCCTCCCGCAAACCCTGTCCCTCCCCCCTCTCAGAAAGGGCTCCGGCACTTTGCCGCAATCGCGGCTCTTCCGCCGCCGTCGCCGCCATGGGCGAACCCCGGGTAGCTGCCGCAGCAGTACCCGGCTTTGATGCAGGGTCGCCGGCGTGGATTGTGGGGCTCCGGTCATCGCTGGGAATCGCCGACTCCGCCAAACAATGTGAAACACCCACCTCCCGCACACCCCAAACCTCCCCCGAAATAAAATTGCCGCCGGCAGGATGCCGGAGTGGCGGCTTCTTCTCCGCCGCCGCCGGTTCTCCGAACGGGATTAGATGGATGGCCGCCGCTCTCCGCCGCTGTTGCCGATGCAGCCCGTCCAGGTTCTACAGGAGACGTCCCGAGGAGGGTTGTCGCCCTGGCTGGGCAGGAGCCATCGGAGGATGCCGCTAACTGGGTCATCTTTTCCGCAGCTCGTGAGCGCTGGCCCTGAGGGGCTTCTTCGCCCGACCGCGCACGGTCCAGGCATCGGGCATTATTGTGGCCCGTTTGTTGGCAGTGCCGCAGCACCTGCCGAAGCTTCTCCGCCACCGGTGGACTAACCCCAGCAAGGGGCAACGGAGTCCAGAGCGGAGTTGCTTGAGTGCCGGGCTCTGGAGGGGATAAGCGGGTCGGTGTGGTACCAACGCCAGGAACTGTGTCCACTTTGCCGGGAACCACGTCTTGCCCAACGCACACACCAGTGCTAGCTCTTTCAGGGAAAATGGACGGGCCACTGCAATGGCCGTTACCACTCCTGGTGCAAGACTTCTGTGGTCTCCGAGACCACCCGCTCCCTCCACAAGTCTCTGCCGTCCCAGAGCTGGGTCCATTCCCTGCTCTCCGGGCGGTTTGATGGTTACAGCGGCTGCAGCTGTGGATCTTTGCTCAGCCTGCCGGGTTTCATGCTCACCGATTGCTGCCTCTCTCTCAGTCTTGCCGGCTGCTGGTCCCCGCGCCGACTTGATGCACTCCTCCGGTTTCGGTGCCCGGCTCCAGTCAGATGGATGGCCGGCACTTTGGTTCTGGAGGCAATGCTTCTCACAAGTAGGGGAACAGTGAGGAGGTGCCATATCTTGTGTTATATGTTGTACACTGTGTGTTCAATATCTTTAGTCCCAGGAACTCGCAATTACAATCAAGTTCCCACTATATTACAGTATCCCGCAGTACACTGTAATACAGGTCCAGTTCAATCCCGCCGCTTGCCACCAGTTTTATTAATAAGCTTGTGACGGGAGATTTGTAACAGGCTATTAATAATACACCGCCAAATATATAACTGGGTTGAACCAGACGAGACTTAGATATGATAAAATATAATTTATTCCTTGATAAAGGTGAACACACGAGATATACAATTAACAGACAAAATATTGACACTTACTTAAAGGTTATGACAAGAAAGCCATCAGGATACAGGATGGGCCATTTCTTCCATAATTCAGTTGACATCACAGCAATACATGCAGCTCATGAAGGCACATGAAGGAACACATGAAGACATGAAGACATTTGAGTAAGGGGGGACTCTGACTTAAATACCATGTCAAACTCATCTCTTAACCCTAGATGCCGAGTTGGCTAGAAAAAATCTCTTTGAAGCAGATTTTAGCTTCCATTGTAAGTGTGAAGTATCACACTTACAACCACTCAGCCCCTTTGTTCTTGACCCCAGTATAAACAATTAGGGCAGTTACCTTTTTGATCACTGACCTATGCTAATTCTGGCAGGATGCTCTCCCTGCCCTATTAGCATAGTAGATGGGGGTCTGCATTTTCAGAGCAGAACCAAAATTCCATATACACTGTAAATAACTTCATAACTTCAGTTGAGAAGTACTTACTGGCACGCGAGTCATATTAATACATTCCGTCACGCATGACGCTCCCAATGAGACTAAATATTACCGTGTAATACTAAAATTAAGAGAGATATTAATATCTGTCTGTTAGGACCGGCTAAACTTCAGGTGTCTGTAACCGTTAGTTGTGGATCAGTCCCACGAATACACATATGTAGCTTTTAGCACGTTCAGCCGAGGACATCTCATAATATTCTTATATTTAATAAGGTCACTCATTCTGTAGCCCCACTCCTAAATCAGAGGCGTTTGGCCAGTCTACCACATGGGGGGTCTGGCAGGATACTATGGTTTGTAAGTGTGAGTTATAACGCTCACAAACCACTCCAGCTTCCTGCAAACAGGTAGAGTGGCTGAGCCTTTGATCAGGGGGCTGCTTCCTAAACATTTGGTTGCTCTCCTGACCATTTGCATTTAGTAGGCAGGCATCTTTGAGGGTAACTTAAACAAAGGGCTAGAATCACTATTCAACTATTAACCCTTTCAGCCCCAGTGTGTGTGTGGTGCAGACAATGGCCCAGAAACAATACATTTTTACAGGGGAATAAACAGTTGGATGGCTGAAGCAAGGCAAAACCACATTACTGGACCCAAATCCAGTTAACCCCTTGCTTCCCAGGTGAGGGTAGAGGGTGGCCAAATGGGGTGTAACCCCTTTAATCCCGGGCCAAATCCTCTCTATCGTCACAGAGGGGATGACGGAGAATAGGTACGGATATAAAAGCCACCTTGAGTGTCTCGAAGGCGGAGATGGCCTCGGATGACCAAGCAGAAGGATCAGCTCCTTTTTTGGTGAGCGCAGTGAGGGGTGCCACAATGGTAGAAAAACTCCGTATAAACTTACGATAGTAATTAGTGAACCCTAAAAAACGTTGTATGGCTTTGAGAGAATTGGGTCTTGGCCATCCAGTGACTGCTTGAAGTTTACCGGAGTCCATCATAAACCCCTCATCGGAAATGATGTACCCCAGGAACGGAGTAGAGGTCTGATGAAAGATGCACTTCGCCAGTTTGGCGTACAAATGGTGTTCACGGAGACGGGAAATGACGTAGGAGATGTGGCGTATATGGTCCTGGAGATCTTTGGAAAAATCAGGATATCATCCAAGTATACTATAACAAAAATATTGAGTACCTTACGAAAGACGTCGTTGATGAAATCCTGGAAGACAGCGGGAGCATTACATAAGCCGATAGGCATTACAAGGTACTCGTACTGTCCACTACACGTGTTGAAGGCCGTTTTCCATTCATCCCCCTTCCTGATGCGCACCAGGTTATAGGCACCATGTAGATCCAACTTGGAAAAAATCTTGGCCCCCTGTAATTTATCGAACAGTTCGGTAATAAGGGGAAGGGGGTAACAATTTTTAATAGTTATGTGGTTCAAACCCCTGTAATCGATGCAAGGCCTCAACGACCCGTCCTTTTTCTTGACGAAGAAAAACCCAGGCCCTGCTGGGGAATTGGAGTGACAAATAAAGCTTTCTTGAGATTCTCCTGGATATATTCATCCATAGCGTGAGATTCTGGTAACGACAAGGGGTAGGTCTTGGACTTGGGTAGGGAGTAACCTGGAACCAGATCGATCGGACAATCGTAAGTCCTGTGTGGCGGCAAAAGGCCTGACTGTACCTTATTGAAAACGTCCCGGAATTGGTGGTAAACAGAATGTAGAATAACTTCGGGAACAGAGGATATAACCAGCAGTTGATGAGTCTCGCCTGACCTCGGCCTCCAGGAGATGGGAGCAGAGGAAGTCCAGTCAATGAGAGGATTGTGAAGCTGTAGCCAAGGAAGACCAAGGGTTATGGGTATCCCAGGAGCGTGAATGGCATGGAGAAGTAAGATCTCCTTGTGCAGATGTGAGGACAGAAGCAAGGGGACCGTCTCTAAGGAGATGTGGGCCGAGGTAAGAAAACGTCCATCGATACCGACGAGTGCGATGGGAACTTTCTTTATCACGAGCGGTATGCGGTTTAACCTGGTGAATTCAAGGTCCACGAAGTTTCCTCCAGCTCCTGAGTCAATGAAAGCGGCGGTAGAAGTCTGGAACTTATCGCCTGAAAGGGAGACTGGAAATGTTAGTTTCTTAGGGAGTTCACCTTTATGAAGGGGACGTGGAGACATTACACCCAGAGAGAGCCCCTCTGTACTCACTGGGTGTTCCCGTTTCCCGGACGCAGTGGACACTCGCGAACCAGATACTCCATGGATCCGCAGTAGAAACACAATCCCCCGGCGTGGTGGAACTGCCGTATCGGTGTGCGGATGCGTTGTACTCCCAATTGTATTGGCTCTGGCAACTCCAGTGCAGGATGAAGAGGTGTGGTAGCACTTGGGGGAGAAGGAGTGCTGCTGGGAGTACTGGAGAGTTGATCCACTCGGACGGCCAAATCAATGAGGACCATCAATTGATCCGGCCTGGATTGGTGAGAGAGTTCATCCTTGATGGGATCTGCCAGGCCTTGCCAGAATACGGAGACGAGAGCCTCTTGTCCCCAGTTAGTCTCGGCTGCTAGAGTCCGGAATTCCACAGCATACTGTGTCACCATTCGCCGTCCCTGTGTGATCTGGAGAAGAGAAACAGATGCCATTTCCCGACGAGTGGGGGAATCGAATACTTGTTGGAACTCGGCTTTAAATGCCGGGTAATCTTGGGTAAGGTCAGAACGTCGCTCCCAAACCGGGGAAGCCCAAGCCAGGGCGCTGCCAGTGAGGAGGTTATAAATGTAGGCTACCTTCTTGCGACCGGTATTGTAGAGATGGGGGGCCATTTCAAACTGCACCTCACACTGGTTTAGGAAACCCCTACATTCTTGCGGTTCACCTGCATAAGGCTTGGGGGGAGGAATCCTTACATCGGAGCTGCTAACTGCGCTTGCGGAGTGGGGGCTTACATCTGGCGAGGTCGCAGTCGGGACTCGGTCTGAGTGGAGAGCGGAGATAGGTCGTAGTCCAAGCCGTGTTCAAGGGGTTACCAGAGTGAGTATTGTCCAAGGAGTGCCGAGATCGAGAGCCAGAGGGGGTAGTCGTACAAGCCGCGTCAGAACCTGTGAAAACACTGAGAGAATCCAGAAGTACTTCCATACAGAGACTATGTCGAGCAAAGACTGAGAGCAGAGAGGAGCTAGATAAAGCAGGAGGGTCCAATTAGGAACGGAGGCGGGACAGGAAGAGCTAAAGGGAGACACTGCAGATTGGTGCAGGCATAACAGGCCAGGTGAGTTTTGTTGGTAACCTGAGTATGCCCGTGCGGTGTGCGGGGGCGGAGCCTGAGGTCCGGGGGATGGGAAGAAGAGTGTGCAGAATGAGCGTGCTCCGTAACGCGTGTACGCACGTGGACCGAGCCAGGGGATGGTGCAGGTGTGCGCGTGGGAGGGCGTGGGTGTGCCCGGCACTGAGCAGAGGAATCTCCGAGGGGAGTGATCCCGCGATGGGGGGAGGGGAGCCGCGGAGGCCGGTAAGGCAGGATTGTTTTCTGTGTCCAGGGACTCCCTGAGGGGAGAGAGGGCTCTGTGTGGGGAGCAAGGAGAACGCCGATTCCTGACAGGGGGCTATTCACAAAGCAGTGATAAGTGTTTGTAAGTGAGCCTTTCTGGTGCAATATTGCCTGCAGCACGATTCACAAAGCAGTGATAACACTGCTGTATCACGCTTAAAAGGCATTTTTTCACCAAAAAACTGACAGTGATAAAAAAAATCAGCCAAAAAAAGGCAAACCTGACATTTTTTGCCAGTCACAGCGAATCACAAAGCAGTAATAAGTGAATCGTACTGTAAAAGCTCACCATTTCTTTTCACCAGCTAAAGGCTGGCGCAAAAGAGATTGAGCCATGAATAAAAGCATTGTTTACGTTTTTTCAGCACATCATTAATACAAGAGGCCGGCGGGGGCGCCCGGTTGTTCCCATGGGAGTTCAGAGGCACTCGAGTGGTCCCCGCGGGTGTCTGGGGATCCTTGGGTGGTCCCCGCGGTTGTCCGGGGGTCCCACAGGGGTCCCCGGGTGATCGAGGGTGTCCGTGGGCCTCCAGCTGGGCCCCGCAGGTGTTTGTGGGCCTCTAAACAGTCCCTGTGGGTGTCTAGGGGTCCTCAGGTGCTCTCCGTGGGTGTCTGGGGGCCCTCAGGTAGTCCCCGCGGGTGTCCGGGGGTCAATTAACCAACACCACCTGGCTGATCAAGTTTCTTCGAAAAACCTGCCTTTGAGACAGAAAGGGAGAATGTTCCTGAGTATCACAAGTTGTGGAACTGACCATAGGAACAGATGTCTTGAGCCTGCCAGAAGAAACTGCACGCTGCTTGCAAGACACAGGGGAAAGCACCTCTGAACCTGAATGCTGATATAGCCTGAGGAAAAGGCAGCAACCCAGGAACAGAGAAGACTTTCCCTCCAACTACATGAAAACAGATAAGACTTTCCTTTAAAAGACTTTGTATCTGCACATATCAAGATATATGTTTGGGGCTGGGAGACATGCTAATCTAAAGGGAGTTGTGGACTGCATAGGTTTCACAAGAAATACTCCCAAGTGGAACAGAAGCTTTGTTTGACCCCTTATTTGAATATGTTTGGATGATTTTCTTATGTTAAAGAAACAGGCGCAATAAAAGCCTTATTTAATTTCACCTTAACAAGTCTCCCTTGCATACCTCTGCACACGTCCTCCTACAATTAACAAGCAGAAATAAAGTAAATAAAACTTTCACTCTCCCCAGCCAGGCTGCCACAATGAAGGCCGTCCTCATCCCCATCACCGTCCATGTCCTCCGTTGCCACAAACAATACAGTACAATCAAAAATAAAATCTAATGTCCCCTAACAGCTTAATCACCTTAGTGGTTAGTAACCACTATAATAATTAAGGGGTTAACCTACCCTCTCCCACTACCCACGCAGTATGCCTAACAACCCTCCCCAGGAAACTACCCACACCCTCCACCCATTCATTGGTACAGTGGGTACATCATGCTCATATAATAAGGACATGATTTACCACTATAGCAATAAATGTTGAAGGAATAAAAAATACAGGCCCAAAATAAAACACATTACATAGAAAAATCAACACATTACTAATGCCAATAAAACAATTGATTGGCACAGTGGGTACATCATGCCCATATAGGGCATGATTTAACACTATGCCAGTCAATGATCAACCTAAAAAATATCTAATCACAAACAATATCCAATGCATTCAAAACAATCACCAAATAAACAACAATAAGCAAGTAAACACCCCAACATTCCTATCATTCAATTAAGCCAATACCAATTAAACTGTAACGCCTGTATGCCCGCAGACTTGGCCAGTCCCCAGTACTGAGGTGGGAAGGGTTTTACAACGCACCCACAGCAGTGAGGGCGTGCCCGGAGTGTGGTATGGCGTTGCCGGGTCTGTAGAAAGATGGTTAGTTATACTTGCAATGCCTTTGGGGTTCAGATTAATAGTGATGTCCGTGTGCCAGAGTACAGGGATATAGAGAGCAGGATCGTAATGTTCGTAAGCCAGAGTCCAGGGATCACAGAAGTCAGCAAAGTCGTGTCCGTAAGCAAGGTTCAAGGGCAGTAGAGATCAGGGTAATCCAGTACAAGCAGAGGTCAAGCCAGGGAAATCCAGGGGTAAGCAGGAGCAGGAACAGAAGCTGGAAAACACAGGAGAGCCAAGCATAGGACTGCACACACAGAGGTTACAAAGAACTATGCAGAGCAATGACAGAGAGGACAGACAGGGGTTATAAAGGAGGGAACACCAATGCGAGAGAGAGGAGGAGCAGAGGGCGAAGTGGGAGAACAGCAGGGATAGGTGAGGAGGAGAAGAGGAGGAGACAGGTGAGCCAGTGAGGGAGATAGCCTGTAGAGCATGAGAGGAGGAGCCAGGGGTCTGGGAAGGCCTACAAGAGGAGCGTGTGCGCGCGCCCTCTGTAAGGTTAGAGTGCGCGTGCACAGGCTGCGTCACGAGGCGCGCGGAGCGCCACGCCACGGGGCACCTGCCGAAGGTGGAGGAAGGACAGGAGGAGAGACTGCAGGAGGTAAGGGGACCGGAACGAGAGCTTAGGGGGGCAGTGAGCGGGGAGCACCGCAACGGGGAACGGGAGACCGAGAAGGTGCGCGTGTCTTGCGGGGAGCGCGCGCAGACGCCAGGACAGCAACAGAGGCTGCTGCAGAGGGACAGATGCGGGAGGAGGAAGGGAGAATAGCAGGGGGAGGCAAGGAAGGGACGAGAGGTAAGAAGGAGCGGAGCGCCAGGGACACAGAATCCCCTGAACCGTCACATAAACACCAGAATAAACAATTAAAACACCAAAACAAAACCATCAATAAATAAAAGAAAGCTCCAAATAAACACCATCGGTCAAAATCAAAATACCAAAAATAAGCCACTATTAAAAAGCAAACACCAAACCCCCCTGAAATAATCAATTGAAAACAACACCAAAAATGCCAGCATACAAATCAAAACAAAATAAATAGCATAAAAAATAACATACAAAGTACCAAAATACATTTAAAATACGTAAAAGCAAGCATTTGCCAAAATAATCATTGTTTGTCACTGTATGTATGTATGTATAGCCCTAAGGGGCATACATATGTAGCAACCCCTTCTAAAACCAGGCCTGTTTTAGCATGCAGGCTAGGACAGCACTTTGGCAGTGTAGGGGTTAAACCCATTACACATGGTCCTGCATGTGAGCTGGCTCAGAGATAGGATACAATGTTGCAGATCCCAGGCACATGAGGCATGACTCAGAGCCTGGAAAGTTTTGATAGGTCATGTGACAGGTGGGGTGATGCCTTTGCAGCATACAGTTTTGCCCAGAGACAGAGAAGGGGTAAGGTTGACACCCCCTGGGTATAAGAGGTGGGGACCCACCCTAGGAGAGAGAGTGTGCTGGCGAGAGTGTGCTGGGGCAAACTGTGCAAAGTGCCCGGTGCAATAGAGATTCCCATGCTGCAGGGAGCAGGGCTATAGCCAGGTTTAAGAAGGCACCAGGGGCTGAGGCAGGTAGAAATCCTGTCAGCAGAGTAAAGAGAGACTGATTGCATGTACACCCTACCTTCTGCAGCCGGGTGGGGGTAGGGGTGTTACAATTGGCGCTGCCAACGTAGGGCTTGTGGAATGTATAACGTTTTGTGCTCTGGCCAGAGGAGTGAAGGAACTGTGCATGGAGGGTCCGCGTTTGGAACTTTGAGGACCCCAATAATTGTATTGCCAGTGAATTGGACTTTAGCTGCTGAAAACTCCACTTTACAATTGGAGCTTGCCAAGGTTTGGACTATAGGATCAGAGGAAATAACTATGTCTCTACCATCCAGACAGAGGGTCTGTCAGTGGGCCCTGGAAGCCAGGTACCTCCATGCCACGTGGTTGCCATTGGGTATGTTCCGTTCGTGGCCTTCTCATTTTATGTGTGTCTAGCCTTGAGGTCATTCGAGGGGTTTGCTGAAGTCCGAGTCTTAGACCAAGAATGGGACTCTGTATCTCTATTGAGCACACTACTAGTCAACGCAGCCTGTGACCTATGGGAGGATGAAGAGCCTCAGACCCTGTATCCCCATGGAGCCCTGCAACAAAGAAGGAAAATTCGCCCGTCGATTGCACCGGAGAAGATGCCCTCCTACCCCCGCTGACTGCGCTCCTACAGAACCTGGGGGAGGACAAGGTACCTACCCTTCCTATTTCGCCCAGTAAAGGGTCTTTAGCTGTGCTGGATTCATCAATCGCAGAGTGCCGTGCAGAAGAGGATGCTATGCCGCCGTGGGCACCTCATCTGATTGAAGTTCTCGCCGTTCCTGTTCTTCCCCTTGCGGAGGATGTTGCTGCTGCTGTACCGGTGCCGTCCATGGCATCGCCTTTTCCTGATTCCGTGAAAGAATCATCTTTGGAGATGGTTCCAGTGAGGATCCCTTCTTTGTTGGTGAGCGGCGCTGATACTAATCCGTTTTTGCTGCAGTACAGAGAATTCATAGAGGCCCCTACGCTTGGCACTGTTAAAGAGGCCTGTGAGTTTGCTGCTGGGACTGTGTCTCAGGACTCTGTTGTTACTCCGGTGCTGAAGGTAACTGCACCCATGGAGAAGCAGGACATTGGTGATCTAGACAGTCTGGATAAATATGGGCCTGCTGAAGCTACTGTGTCTCAGAAATGTAAGCATGATGATGAAAATGTGTTTCCCAATGTATACCAGCAATGTATGCCTAACAATATGTCTGCTGATTCTATGCCTGATGCTGGCAAGACAAGAATAGCACTTAACTGGTGGGATCCCCAGTTTCAGGGTTATGTTCCCTTTTTCCACAGGACTAGGTTTATAGTATGTGCAGAGTTGCAGAGTGCTCTTTGTGGGGAGGTAACAGAATTATCTGTGATCAGTGAAATTGTCTCTGATTTCAAATGGTGGGAACCAGGAAAATCACCTATATGTTTATTATCAGATAAGGTCCCACTAGTCTGGGAGGGATAGTTAGGAAGCACTATCCTGTTACCTAGGGTGACCAGGTGTCCCGGTTTTGCACGGTTTTTCTACA
>NC_134486.1:190051832-190089332 GCF_040206685.1 Ascaphus truei | reverse complement strand
CTATACTGCTTTCTTCCAGATCTGACTCAAGTTTCACATGGGAGACCTCAGAAGACAGGCAAGGAACACCTCCCCTCCAGTATAGTACCTTGAGAGACTGCGGATCAGGTAAGATCCCAGGTGGGATTGCTGCTTTAGAAGCTGTGAAGAGGGGGCATCCTCACACTGGTTAATGGGTTCAGAATCATTCACATCTGGCTTTTTTTTCCGATTGGTGAGGTCAGCCGACACACACACACGTAACAAGGACTAATTGTAGTACATTATAAGTGTAATACAATAAATAAACTGTTATGTAAAAAACTAATCCTGTTATTAGTTCTTACTAGGAATTTATTCCATTTTTTTTAAGGTGTGGGGCTAGGTGCGGGGCTAGGTAGCGAGTAGATTTTTTGGTTGGGCGAGTAGATTTTTTTGGGGGGAAGTGATTTTTGTTGGCGGCCCTGATGGGGGAGAAGGTAGAGAGAGAATGGGAAGAGGTAGAATGAATAATACAGCATCAGTGGTGACACTATTAGATAAATATCATTATAATATTAATTTTTTAGTAATGTTATTTGTTGTATTAATAATTTTTTTTGTGTCCCGGTTTTTCATTTTCAAAATCTGGTCACCCTACTGTTACCATGTATATGCTTCAGCACCTGATATGCGGCTGTATACCTTGGTTCTTCTTGAAGAAGGGACCTGTTATGTTCTGCGATGTGATGCTGTACCTTTGTACTGTATGATGATAACTATTTTTATTATATAAATATGCCCTGTTGGTATGTGTTGTGAGGCTATGCCAAACGTGGCCTCACTTGAGGGCAGCGAGATTATTTGCCCAGGGGAGAGTGTAGCCCCCTTCTAAAACCAGGCCCATTTTAGCATGCAGGCTAGGGCAGCACTCTGGCAGTATAGGGGTTAAACCCATTTCACATGGTCCTGCATGTGAACTGGCTCAGAGATAGGATACAATGTTGCAGATCCCAGGCACATGAGGCATGACTCAGAGCCAGGAAAGTTCTGGTAGGTCATGTGACAGGTGGGGTGATGCCTTTGCAGCATACAGTTTTGCCCAGAGACAGAGAAGGGATAAGGTTGACACCCTCTGGGTATAAGAGGTGGGGACCCACCCTAGGGGGGAGAGTGTATAATATGGACATGATTTACCACTATAGCAATAAATGTTGAAGGAATAAAAAATACAGGTCCAAAATAAAACACATCACATAGAAAAATCAACACATTACTAATGCCAATAAAACAATTGATTGGCACAGTGGGTACATCATGCCCATACAGGGCATGATTTAACACTATGCCAGTCAATGGTCAACCTAAAAAAAATCTAATCACAAACAATATCCAATGCATTCAAAACAATCACTAAATAAACAACAATAAGCAAGTAAACACCCCAACATTCCCACCATTCAATTAAGCCAATACCAATTAAACACCAGAATTAACAATTAAAACACCAAAACAAAACCATCAATAAATAAAAGAAAGCTCCAAATAAACACCATCGGTCAAAATCAAAATACCAAAAATAATCCACTATTAAAAAGCAAACACCAAACCCCCCTGAAATAATCAATTGAAAACACCACCAACAATGCCAGCAAAATCTAAACAAAATAAATAGCATAAAAAATAACAAACAAAGTACCAAAATACATTTAAAATACATAAAAGCAAGCATTTGCCAAAATAATCATTGTTTGTCACTGTATGTGTGTAAGTATCTGAGAGTGATGGTCGTGAGAAAATACATGGCAGTAAGAAGTACCTTAAAGGTTCAAAGGTCGCAAATCAAAAGCGACGAAGGTCAACGCTGGCCTTGAATTTTTCCGGATCTCGCCACTCTGGGCCACAATATAAAGACAAAGACTATCCGGGCCCAGAGTTCCGTCAGAAGCTAAAGAAACAGTCCAGTCAATTGCAGTTTGCAGCGGCCTATGAAATAAAGTCAGGGAATGTAATGGACTGGAAGTCAAAGAAAAAAAAAAAAAAAAAATGTGTTTGGGGAATTGACCGATATTTTTTTGTTATTACACGTGTGGACTATGTCACGGACACTTAACTATGCAAATAAGCTATTGTAGTTAAGGTATATTAGGCCTCTAGAATAAGCATTTTGTCAAGGGTACAGTGTTATATTGGTTCTCTGTGTTGAAAATGTAGCTAAACTACAAATTAATATACAGGGTTGATGGCCCTTTCAGTTGGTAAATTATATAATGAAGTTCATATTCGTGTCATGTGAATACTTAATGTTGTACTGAGGAGTTAGCTCAAGTATTTCAGGTAGGACGCTCACCCCAGTGAGGTCCATGGCCGCTCACCCCAGTAGGTGTGAGCTGGGGAGGGGGATATGTGACATAGTCCAAAGATGTTAGGCAGCTTTCTGCCCCATTTTAGAGCAGAAAGTGCAGGAATAGTTACAAATGATCCGTTCCACAGCTTCCCATTAACTCAGGCAGCTGGATGGAAAATCCAGACCACAGATTACAATGGCTCTAGTTCTCCCTCACCTGCTCTTCTAATCACATGCACAGGTATTTAGAGCAGAGAGGTTTTGCATTTCTCTCTCTCTCTCTCTTTGGAGCCTGTGGGCTGGGGATGTCGCTACTCTCCTGCATCCAGTATCGAGGTTGACGGCCTCTCCACGTATGACAGTACCAGAGGATTTGCCTGGACACCACGAACAGATAAGACAAAACAAATGGTTACTGCTGTTGCTAAAAGACTGTGCTGTATCTTGTGTCCCTAAATGAGAGAGCATTGTTTTAAGCTGGGGAACCAGTTTAGTTGGCCAGCAGCTGTTAGAGAGACTGATTCTGATGTGTAGTTAGATCCCTGAAAGGGATAGGATTTGCTTATATGATTTTGGTTTTATTTCTTGAAATAACAGTGTGGGAAATATTGTAACACTGAAATATGTGAACTGCTGAATGAAAGTATCTGAGTACCTCTAACCTACACATGTTAAAGCTGCAGTACCTTTCTTGGATGAAAATAAAGCAGGCAGAAGCCTGAGTTAAGCAGCATAATACTTTGCATGATCCTGTTTGTTGTATAATTAACCCTAGAAGACTGTGTCGGGAAGAACCCAGACAGACGTCAGCACTACAAAAAAGGGGCGTTTGTCACATATGGTGGAGAATGCGGGTCGACACTAAAAAGTCTGTGGGTTTGCAAATAAATGCGGGGGTTTAAAATGGCCGCCGAGCTGAACTAAAGTACAGATGCTATGAGTGAAGTCTGTCCCAATGTGTATATCAGTTGTGCTTCTAGCATACACAGAGAATGTGCGTAGTGTGGATGCAATAGCACCCTGAACCCAAACAGAAAACCAAAATGTTTTGCTGAAGAAGAAAAAAAAAAAAAATTGCATCTAGCAAGTGCTGTTTGGAAAGCTAATGCATTTTGCTGAAGTGAGTGAATTTGCAGCTAGCAAGTGCTGTATGCAAGTTGCTGAAGGGAGTGAAATTGCAGCTAGCAAATTGTTCCTGCCGGGTTTCTAAAATGGCCGACGTGAAATGTTTGTTTTGTAATGTACATAATCATGAAAAACAGTGTCCCTTCAGGCCATACGATGATGATGACGACTCGTATGTGGCCCCTGGAGGAGAGCCGTACCCACAGATGAATTTAGTATGCTGGGCCTGTCATAAAGTAGGTCACATGGAAGATGTGTGCCCCAAAATTTTCAAAGACAAACAGCTGCAAAAGCAAGCAACGCCCTATGTGTGCAAGCAAGATGTGGAAGCTGATACCAGTGAGCGTGTGCCCAGTACCACTGATATCTCTGGAGCTAATAAAGCAAAAAGAAAGAAGAAGAAAAAGAAAACTGTCCCTCAAGTCACAGGGGAAGTGACCGAGCCACTTGAACCTGCGCTGTCAGGACATGCGTCAGAAAGGCGCCGAGATGTGCTGCAGACCGGAGGGATCGGCAGAATTGTCACGGGAACAGTGGCAAAGGAAAAGGAGGAGCAAAGGGAAGCTGAATCCTTGAACCAGGATAAAGAGGCTTTGGTTTCTGCACTCCAAGCTGCCCGCCATAATTATGAAGTCCTGTGGCAGGATTTGGTGAAGGAGCGAGAATGTTGGAAGAAGGAGCAAGAATCTAACAATAAGGTGCGAGAAGCGAACGCCGAGTTACAGAGGTGTATACTTCCAGCTTTACAAGAGCACGAGGCTTTGAAGAAAACAGAGTCTCTCTTATGGAGTGAGCTGGAAGAGGTGACGACTAGTCTGGAAAAGGCCAACACCGTAATTGTCACCATGGATGAAAAACAGATTAAGTCTGACAAATTGATTGCTATCCTAAAACAGAAATACGGGAAGGCTCTACAAGAGGTTCATGCGCTCAGCACAGAGGTGCAACACTTGCGCCTGGAGGGCCACGGTCTGAACACAGAGCTGGGAATGTTGAAGCAAACCCATGAGATTGCCCTAAGTGAGTTAGAGACTGTAAAGCAAGAAAATGAGACTCTGAAATTGGAAAATTCAGATTTGACTGACCAAGCAGAAAAAATAAAGAAACAGTTGACTCAGGAAAAATTAGAAGTGCAGGAAGCACTGATGCACACTCAGAGCCAGCACCAGGAAGAAATGGACGCTCTGAGAACAGAATTGCGAGATGTATGCACAAAACAGAATTCTCTCGTGGAGGAACTTAACATTTTAAAAAAGGAGAAAAGCATTAGAATAATTCAGAAGCACTGCAAAGCTCTTATCCAAGGAAGAAGGGAAAGAGAAAATTATCAGCGTAAACGCGCCGCAACTATCATCCTACAGGCTGCCTACAGAGGGATGAAAATTCGTGTGTTCAATCACCGGAATAAAGCAGCCTGTGTTCTTCAATCATTCTACCGTGCCCGCATGGTACGAAACAGGTTCCTCATTATGAAAGGAGCAACTATAAAAATCCAGTCTCTGACTAGGATGACACAGAACAGGATTCGCTATCAAACCCTGAGAAATGCGTCACTGGTTATCCAGCGGTACTTCCGCCTGAATAAATGTAGACCTCAGGAAAGAGAGGTTCAAGACTACATGCCTGCCGGCTGCAAAGGTAAAATGCCACAGGGTAGAGCCAGAGTTAGTGAGAGCCCCATCAAGGTGAAGGTGCTCCAGGTAATCAGTGCTTCATCTTCTAAATACCATATAATTGCCCCAAAGGAAAAATCCCAAATCTCTGTGAGTGATGGTCATGAGAAAATACATGGCAGTAAGAAGTACCATAAAGGTTCAAAGGTCGCAAATCAAAAGCGACGAAGGTCAACGCTGGCCTTGAATTTTTCCGGATCTCGCCACTCTGGGCCACAATATAAAGACAAAGACTATCCGGGCCCAGAGTTCCGTCAGAAGCTAAAGAAACAGTCCAGTCATTTGCAGTTTGCAGCGGCCTATGAAATAAAGTCAGGAAATGTAATGGACTGGAAGTCAAAGAAAAAAAAATGGGTTTGGGGAATTGACCGATATATTTTTGTTATTACACGTGTGGACTATGTCACGGACACTTAACTATGCAAATAAGGTATTGTAGTTAAGGTATATTAGGCCTCTAAAATAAGCATTTTGTCAAGGGTACAGTGTTATATTGGTTCTCTGTGTTGAAAATGTAGCTAAACTACAAATTAATATACAGGGTTGATGGCCCTTTCAGTTGGTAAATTATATAATGAAGTTCATATTCGTGTCATGTGAATACTTAATGTTGTACTGAGGAGTTAGCTCAAGTATTTCAGGTAGGACGCTCACCCCAGTGAGGTCCATGGCCGCTCACCCCAGTAGGTGTGAGCTGGGGAGGGGGATATGTGACATAGTCCAAAGATGTTAGGCAGCTTTCTGCCCCATTTTAGAGCAGAAAGTGCAGGAATAGTTACAAATGATCCGTTCCACAGCTTCCCATTAACTCAGGCAGCTGGATGGAAAATCCAGACCACAGATTACAATGGCTCTAGTTCTCCCTCACCTGCTCTTCTAATCACATGCACAGGTATTTAGAGCAGAGAGGTTTTGCATTTCTCTCTCTCTCTCTCTTTGGAGCCTGGGGGCTGGGGGTGTCGCTACTCTCCTGCATCCAGTATCGAGGTTGACGGCCTCTCCACGTATGACAGTACCAGAGGATTTGCCTGGACACCACGAACAGATAAGACAAAACAAATGGTTACTGCTGTTGCTAAAAGACTGTGCTGTATCTTGTGTCCCTAAATGAGAGAGCATTGTTTTAAGCTGGGGAACCAGTTTAGTTGGCCAGCAGCTGTTAGAGAGACTGATTCTGATGTGTAGTTAGATCCCTGAAAGGGATAGGATTTGCTTATATGATTTTGGTTTTATTTCTTGAAATAACAGTGTGGGAAATATTGTAACACTGAAATATGTGAACTGCTGAATGAAAGTATCTGAGTACCTCTAACCTACACATGTTAAAGCTGCAGTACCTTTCTTGGATGAAAATAAAGCAGGCAGAAGCCTGAGTTAAGCAGCATAATACTTTGCATGATCCTGTTTGTTGTATAATTAACCCTAGAAGACTGTGTCGGGAAGAACCCAGACAGACGTCAGCACTACAAAAAAGGGGCGTTTGTCACAGTATGTATAGCCCTAATGGGGCATACATATGTAGCAACCCCTTCTAAAACCAGGCCTGTTTTAGCATGCATTATAAAACATACAGAACACCTACAAGCTCAAATTGAACCCCCAAAATACCCACAACATATATATAAGCATATAAGTTTCACAGAGGAGTGCTACTGAGCATGGCTATATATATTTAAAACCAGAGACATAACATAAAACACAGACAAAGCTCAGTGCACATCCAGAAAAACTTATATACGGTACAGTGCCTAAATATACATGTATAAATAACTAATAAATAAAATGGTCTTTTAGTTTAACATTTTGGCCAAATTGTTGTAAGCCCTTGAGCCAAACTTCACGGCAGACCACGTTTCAAGGGTCCTTACACTAATATAAATTCTTAATAACCTGTGCATTGCCAGGAAGAATGATTTATAATAAATCTGTCAATATAAGTTGCAAAAGTTCTAAGTCTGATTGAAGCTTTTATTAACCTGTACATTACCAGGAAAAGCACTCTGTAATAGATTTGTCACAATCACACTGCATGCAGGCAAGTTCCCCTGATAGTTGGAGATGCCATGGAGTGAGCTTTTAACCATTTAAATGTGGGAGGGAGTGAGCTTCAATTGGATAGGAGGTTGCCACCCTCCAAAACAGCCAAGACTAGCTGCACAAGAATTATAAAACATACAGAACACCTACAAGCTCAAATTGAACCCCCAAAATACCCACAACATATATATAAGCATATAAGTTTCACAGAGGAGTGCTACTGAGCATGGCTATATATATTTAAAACCAGAGACATAACATAAAACACAGACAAAGCTCAGTGCACATCCAGAAAAACGTATATACGGTACAGTGCCTAAATATACATGTATAAATAGGCACTGTACCGTATATAAGTTTTTCTGGATGTGCACTGAGCTTTGTCTGTGTTTTCTGTTTTAGCATGCAGGCTAGGACAGCACTCTGACAGTGTAGGGGTTAAACCCATTACACATGGTCCTGCATGTGAGCTGGCTCAGAAATAGGATACAATGTTGCAGATCCCAGGCACATGAGGCATGACTCAGAGCCAGGAAAGTTTTGATAGGTCATGTGACAGGTGAGGTGATGCCTTTGCAGCATACAGTTTTGCACAGAGACAGAGACGGGGTAAGGTTGACACCCCCTGGATATTTGAGGGGGGGATCCACCCTAGGGGGGAGAGTGTGCTGGGGCAAACTGTGCTAAGTGCCCGGTGCAACAGAGATTCCCATGCTGCAGGGATCAGGGCTATAGCCAGGTTTAAGAAGGCACCGGGGGCTGAGCCTACTCCACTCCTATCCAGGGTTTGGTTGGGTCCTGGGAGCAACTGCAGGCAAAGGGGGAACTGCTGCATGAGAGAGATACTGAAAGCCTGTCTTGTCTATGCTGTGTGGTATTTAAAACCAGAGACAAAACATAAAACACAGACAGAGCTCAGTGCACATCCAGTGAAATTCATATACGGTACAGTGCCTAAATATATATGTATAAATATCTATTAAATAAAATGGTCTTTTAGTTTAACATTTTTGGCCAAAATTGTTGTAAGCCCCTGGGCCACTGCACGGCCGACCACAATTCCAGGGGTCCCTAACACTAATATAAATTCTTAATAACCTGCAATACCAGGAAGAATGATTTATAATAAATCTGTCAATATTAGTTGCAAAGTTCTAAGTCTGATTGAAGCTTTTAATAACCTGTACATTACCAGGAAAAGCACTCTGTATTAGATTTGTCACAACCAAACTGCAAGCAAGCAAGTTCCCCTGAGTGGGAGATGCTATGGAGTGAGCTTTTAACCATTTAAATGTGGGAGGGGGTAAGCTTGAATTAGGTAGGAGGTTGCCACCCTCCAATCAGCTAAGACTAGCTGAACAAGCTCCTATTGAACCCCCAAAATAACCACAACATATATATCAGCATATGAGTGTCACAGAGGAGTGCTACTGAGCATGGCAATATATATTTAAAACCAGAGACAAAACATAAAACACAGACAGAGCTCAGTGCACATCCAGTGAAATTCATATACGGTACAGTGCCTAAATATATATGTATAAATATCTATTAAATAAAATGGTCTTTTAGTTTAACATTTTTGGCCAAAATTGTTGTAAGCCCCTGAGCCACTGCACGGCAGACCACAATTCCAGGGGTCCCTAACACTAATATAAATTCTTAATAACCTGTGCAATACCAGGATGCTGTGTGGTATGCTGATCCTACTGACAATAAAGCAAGCATCCTGTTAAAAGTTCCTGGTGCCCTTTCTACTTATTCTACTCCTCACTACAGCCTTGGCCAGGATCCACTGGAGGAACCCTGAGACAAAGGTAAAATGGATTGAGCTACACTATGCTGAAGCAGGTAGAAATCCTGTCAGCAAAGTAAAGAGAGACTGATTGCGTGTACACCCTAACTTCTGCAGCCGGGTGGGGGTAGGGGTGTTACACATATATACATTTGCAATCAATGGGCAATCCAAAAAATTCAATAAGAATAAAAATACAATGAAATAAAACTGTAAATGAAAATTAACATACATTCAATGTTTTTTCTTACCTTTAGATGTCTTCACCCTCCGATTCCAGGGGTCTCAGGAAGCTCTCAAACCAATCTACGATCACAAACAGCAACGGGCCACAGGTAAAGTCCAAAGTCCTTTTCTTCTTTCTTTATCTTCATCTGTTAATTGTAATCCAATGTGGGGTTCTTCTTCTTCTTCTTTATCTTCATATTCATCCATCTGCATGTGTAACGGCATTGTAATCCTATTGGGGAGGAGATCCTTCCTCCTCGGCTTCTTGACTTCAAATGAGGCTGCACACGCTTATATGCCCTGTGACGTCGCATTTGAGTTGCAAATGGTTCACACACCATCTGATTGGCTGTGAAAACCATGTGCTTTTTTTTTTTTTTTTATGTGACGTCATGTCAAGGAACTGAAGCCAGACAGTCAGAATGGCTGTGCTTCCTTTCCCTTTAACATGATGTCACCAAACCCACATGGCCACAGTCACATGTTATTTCAGCCAATCACATTGTGAGATGTATATCCCCAATCTGATTAGTTGCAGTAGACGATGTGACTCCCTTTGGATGACGTCACATCCTTTCCCAAAAATTACTTTGTCACATGGTCTACTACAACCAATCAGATTGGAGATATACCTCTCCGAATCTGATTGGCTGAAATAACGTGACTGTGGCCATGTCGTTTTGCTGACATCATGTTAAAGGGAAAGGAAGCACAGCCATTCTGATTGGCTGGCTTCAGTCCCTTTACATGACGTCCCACCCCCCAAAAAATGGCACATGGTTTTCACAGCCAATCAGATGGCGTGAAAACCATTTGCCACTCAAATGTGACTTCACAGGCCATATAAAAGCCTGTGTAGCCTCATTTGACAGCAAGAAGCTGAGGAGAGAGGACCTCCTCCCCAACAGGAATACAATGTCGTTACAGATGAAGATGGATGAAGATGAAAATACAGATGAAGAAGAAGAAAGAAGACCCCACATTGGATTACAATTAACAGATTGAGATAAAGAAAGAAGAAAAGGACTTTACCTGTGGCCCGTTGCTGTTTGGGATCGTGGATTAACACTGTGTTAATTAACTGTTAATAATAATAACACTCACAACAGTGACACCCTTATTATCATACAGACAACTTCATAATCTCAAGAATATGATGGTGAGGAGTAAAGTACTCAACAGTACAACTGAATGCGGGACAAGACCATGCCAGGGCGCACGATGCAAAACCTGCGCAATGCTCCACACAGCGGGCACAATACAAATACCACACAGGAATCTGGTGTACAAAATCAGAGGAAGGTTCACCTGTTCCTCCAGCAATGTCATGTTCCTTATCATGCGCATGAAATGCTCGGGGGGCTGCTACTACATAGGTGAGACGGGACAAGGGCTAAACAAGAGAATTAATCTGCATCGCCACAGCATCACATGCGGAACAAGAGACAGTCCTGTCGGCGAACATTTCTCTGACTCTGGCCATAAAATGAACGATCGGTGACCATACTCAAAGGTAATCTTAGAACACCAAAAGAGAGACGGTTGCATGAATACAAATTTATGCAACTGTACGGGACACTTAGCGGTGGCCTAAACCAAGACCGAAGTTTTATGAGTCACTGACGAGAAAACTCTTCCCATGAGTGCTAAAGGCCATGTCAATACATACTGCAACTATATGAATGCACACACACCTGTCTCTTACCCATACAAATACTCTATGTAATTCCATCGCTATATACCAATAGGGACCACATAGTATCTACACACCCTTTTAGTAATGCAACACCCTCTCACATTTCCACACCTACCCACAACCTTGATATATACTCCCACTCCACACACACCTTTAGTAAAGTGCTGTATACACTGTGGGCTCTTTGTTTATTTATGTTTACATACACACACACTCTTAAATCACTCACATTCAGGGACTATTTAACACCTCGTCATAAATCACACACAACAGAGGGGGGAGGGATGGGCTCTAGCCACATTCCAAGATGCACTGTTTTGGGGTAAACCCCTTGCCTGCTTTATTCAATGTAACATCGCCAGAAGAAGAGATCAGTGTATTTATTATTAAAGCTTGGCTAACACGGTACTGATAGATAGATACAGATAGATAGATAGATAGATAGATAGATAGATAGATAGATAGATATTTAGATATTTAGATAGAGAGAGAGAGAGAGAGAGAGAGAGAGCTGCATATGTCCATAGTCCCACCTACAGTACATGTCCACGCCTATAACTTTGTTCAGATCATTTCACTGACATTTTTATATATTATTCCAAGTGAAGCGCTGGTTCCTTCTTTCTCTTTTTTTCCAATATATATATATATATAAACGTTCTAATAATGAACACCACCTCCTTGCAGCTGAAGTCTGAAGTGGGAGCTCCAATCACCTACACCGAGCCCCTTCCGAATCTCAAACAAAAAAGACAAGCAGACACCGCACACTGTAGGTGAGTTGCAAACAAATGTAATAGAAAACACACAACATGCTCCACACTACATTCCGATTGACAGGGATCTGTAGATGTACTTCCGCATGGACCTGGTGCACCGGGTCCCCGGACCACAATTTGCAACTTCAGAAAGAGCAGGGGCATGAACATGTCACAGTAAAAGACGCGGGCATGTGGTGACATCAGTCATGAGATATGCTATGTGGCAATTGTGAAAGCAATACCTGCCATCATCACGTCAGTGTAAATTAAAAAAAAGTGAAAACATAACACACATATTTACAAAGTGGTGCTATTCAGTAGGACACTTTCCAGTGCCAGAAGACACCCTGGTATTGACTAAGCATTCTTCTGCGATGAGAAACCTTCCTGGCTCTGCCAGACACCTTACATCATATTCAAGTCAATGGGCTGTAAAGTGTCTTCGAGTGCTGGAAGGTGTCTTATAGCAGAAGACTACTTAGTAAATATGGCCTGTATTATTATAGGTTTAGTTATTGTTTTCATTCCCTTGAATGGACTGTAAGTGTCTTCTGTTGTTGGAATAGCAGTACTTAGTAAATATGGGGTCATTATTACGTTTGTATAATTTTTACCATTTCTCAATTTAAGAAATGTTTAAGAGTGTTTAAACTTAGGCCCAAAAGTCTGAAACCGCTATTGCTCATAACCCACAAAGAAATTATTTTTCATTAAATCCAAATTGTGAGCTAGAAGGCAATTAATTTATATAAAATGAATCAATGCAGTCATTATTAAAAAGTTAGTTAAATATTCCACCAAAAGTGAAGAATATGTGAGGACCGCAAAACGTCATCAAGAGGATTTTGTTTGTTTTTGCACCAAGTAAGTCATCACTTCAGCACCTATTTAATATACTATGAAGCCATGGTGCCCTTGATTGGGAAGAATGAAGCCCCATTCAAATGGGGAAGACAACTTTCTAGCATAGTGAAATTGGGGCTTACATAATTATTTTACTTTTAACACATCTCTGTAGAGAAACATAAAATATAAATGTGCTTCCTAAAACACTAAGTGAAGGTGATGTTGATGTAAATTTATTAACCGCCCCCTTTCCTTCTTTGTGTTGTTTTTTTTTCTAATCAATAAGCTCTTTTAATTGGGAGATAAAAGGGGAATCAATGAGACAAATACTTCTTAAGATGACCTCAAAAGACGTGATATTCTCTGGCACAAGAGCCTTGACATTTTCTCCTCCACCTTGTGGTGGTTTTACTACAAATGTAGTAGCTTAGTTACATTATCTGAAGGAGTTTGGTTTAATTTAATTTAGTAGGTTAGTTACATTATCCGAAAGAATGGCTCAGTGAGTAACGACACTGACGACAATGACACTGAGTTTGATGAAGGAGAATCTGGTTCAAATTGTGGTGACAGGACCTTGGGCAAGTCACTTTATCGCCCTGTGCCTCCGGCACAAAAAACAGTAAGCTTATCTGGGCAGGGACTGTCTGTAAATATTCCTATATGTTGTAATATATGCACACTACACTGTAATTGTGAAGCACTTTGAGCCCAATTGAGAGAAAAACACTGTAGACGGACGTTCACAGAGGTACACACTTGGAGTCGTTTATAATGTGAAATTATAATAAAGCTTTATTGTGCCTTTTCCTTTTCATCAGGAAATTCATCCAAACACAGGGGGGGGAACAAAGCTTCTATTCACTTGGGAGTATTTCTAGTGAAGCACTATGCAATAATTCACATCTCCCTTAGTCAAGCAGTTCTCGCAGCCCCAAACACATAGCATGCAATAAGCAGATATAAGCAGTCTTTTAAGAATGAAAGTCTTATCTGTTCTTTGTGATTTGGAGGGGAAATCTTCACTGTTCCTGCTTCAGCTCCCTTGTCTCCAGGGTTGGTCAGCATACAGGTTTAGAAGTTTTCCCTGTGTCTTGTAAGCAGCTCTGCTGTTGCTTCTGGCAGGGCTCAAGACTGTTGTGAGAGTCAAAGACAATCTGTGCTCTCTCTCCCAAGTTCAGCTCTCAGTCACAGCTAAGGAGTTCTCACTTCCTGTTTCAAAAGACAGGCTTTCTAAGCTATCTAATCAGGCAGGTGGTGTTTTGTTAATTGACTACCAGCAGTTAATCACCATACTGCTGGATTAGAGGCACATTACCTGAACAGGGATAAGTCCCCTGTTACATACCTCCCCTGTTTGTGGGAAGCTCGGGCTTACCACGGCCAAAGCCCATCCTTCCACTCTCATTCGAGATCTTTCTGTGACTTGAATGAGAGTGGATGGAGGAAGAGAACCCTCTGTCCCGCTGGGATTGGAGCCCTTTCTCCAGTTTATTTTTGTCTCCTCCCGAAGGTGCTTGAGATCAGCACTCCTCAGTCGCTGGAGGAGGACTTTTTCCACGTAAAGTCTTTTTATCTCGTGCGCGGTCATGAGATTTCTGTTGCGTCGGGCACTCCTCTTTTTGTAGACAAAGTGTATGGCAACAGTTGTAGGGCCGTTAGGACTAGCCCTTAGAGTTTTCTGCTCTTTAAGCGGTCTTTCTGCAGTTTCTCCACACCACGGAGTCGCCAGTTCAGCTTCTTTGGAACCTAGTTGCACCTCCACCTCCTTTTCCAGAGAACGTCCTATTTTTTCAGCTTCCTCAGCTAAGGACTCTTCTGGTTTTGATTCTGCACTCCTACCTCTGTTTGTTGCCTGTTGGGCAGCTGTAGGTTTGGCTAGTGCTTTCTTAGGTGGCTCAAACTTCGTAATTTTGTTTTTAAGTTGCATGGAGTCCCCAACTCTCACTGTACCCTTGTCCTCACGGGCATTAGTTACTGTGGGATACTGGTGCTTTCTCTGAGTCTGTTTTAGAGTCTCCTTCATATTCTGGAGCTCTGTAATTTTTGTTGCCTTGTGGCGCACTATGAACTTCTTTGCTTGGGCCACAGTTACTTGTTTCAGTTTCTGGACCTTCTTGTGCTCCCTTTTGTGCCGCGTCACTTGGGTTCTAAACTTGGCTTTTAGCGTTGCTTTGGTGATGCTCAGGGTAGCCTTCAGTTTCTCATGCTGCTTTGCGGGGACATACTGGGTCATCAGACGTTCCTGCAGCACTTGTACTTCTTTAGCAGGCTGCAGATTGTCTTCCTGCAGCATTTGCTGCTTCTCCTCAACATACTGGAGGTGTGTACACAGACCTTGCAGTTGGTTCTGCAGTCGGTGCTCTGCTTCAAACTTTTCCTTGACTTCTGTCAACTGAAAATTTTCTTCTTTCAGTTTTAAGTTTTCTGTTTTTAATCTTGAATTTTCTCTTTTTTCAGTCTCTGTATTCATCAGGGCTTCTTTGCAGTCCTTCTTCCATTTACGCACATCTGCTTTGAGAATGACACTCTCCTGGCGTGAGACTTCCTTCTCTAGGTTGAGGGTCTGAAGCTCCTTCTGAGAGACTTTGAGATCTGTATCAAGATTACCAATAGTTTCTTTAGCAATATCCAGCTCCTCAGTGAGACTGTGTAGTTCCTTTCTGGAAACTTCCAGGTCTGTGCGGCAGCTGTTGGTCTCATGATGTGAGGTATCAAGTGCTCTGCGGAGTGTCTGAACCTCTTTCTGAGATATGTCCACTTCTATCCGGACACTGTTGACCTCCTGTTGTGAGGCATTCAGCTCTATACGAAGAGTGTGAACCTCTTGCTGGAAGACTGTCATCTGCTTTAGTGCCTCCTCATACTTCCGCTTTAGCGTAGCCTCCATTTTATCAGATTGGCTCTGCTTTTCATCCATGGCGGAAATAGTAGCCTTTGCAGTATCTAGCTCAGTCTTGAGATCGTCCAATTCTGTCCTGGCCGCAGAGTAAATTGCGAGCACAGTCTTCTGTAGCTCAGCATTATTTTTTCTCTCCCTTTCCAATTCTTCACAGAGCAGATCACAGTCATGCCTGGCAATTTTTAAGGCGTCTTCAGGGCTGGTCAAGGGATCGTCACTCACTGGTTCCGGCTCCACTTCCCTGGGATGACTGGTTGAGGGTTCCTCACTGTTGGCACCGGACAGACACTTCTTTGGGGTACACGATTTCTGCCTTGGCCCCACTGGATATTCGGTAAACCGTGGGACGAATTCTCCATTTTTTCTAGGCTGCAGGGCAATTCGGTCCCCCTTTTTCTCCACAGGATCTGCGGACGTATTTGTTACTTCCACGGTAAGTGAAGAACTGCTTTTCTTTTTCTTTTTCTTCCTTTTTGATTTGGATGACACCGTCCCTTCAGGGATATTGGGGTCTCCATCTTCGTTTGGAATTTTAGCAGCTTCATTATATACGCCAGGCTTTTCTTGCAGCTGCTTTTGCTGACAGAAATATTAGGTGATCCACTGCTCTCGCTCTGTCTCCTGCTGATCATATTCGTCATCAAAGGGAGTGGTCTTTTCTGTTCGTGCCGAGTTCAGGCACCCCCACCATTCTTGGGGTGTTTTGTGGGTGTGACTCGGTTCGGGTTCCCCGTAAGAGATGTCTTCCTCTTTATTGGACTGGAAGGGCCACTCTTCCGTTGGGTAGGGTTCATTACAGGAACGCTGCATCTTGTCCTCCCTTTTTAGGCTATCAGGTGTAATTTTCTTCCTGACCTCAGGAGGCGCTATTGCAGCTGTTGCCACTGTATTTGCTAGAACCCCCAATTGTGGTAGTCCTACAGATGGGTATATTTTGCTTGCAGAGGTCGTAGCTCTCACAGGCATCTCTGTAGACTTTTCTTTCTTGGATAAAAAAATTTCAATATCAGCAGTGCTGTGCATGCATGTTCTTTTATCGGGTATACAAGTTGTGCAGTTGCTAGGTAAAAAAGTCTATTTGCTTTACACCATTTTCTTGCAGGGTGCAATCTCCCCGCTTCAGCAACAGAATTTGGTTTTCTGCCTGAGTTCAGTAATTTTCAGTCTCATCTTTGGGTATTATGGCATTCACCCTTCACTCTTTGGGTGTCTGTTTTGCTCCCAAGATAATAAGCATACTTTTTTACTTGCAGAAAAAAAACATTCTTTGCAGTGGACTATTTCTTTCATTCCCGGCAGGGTGACTCAACACTCAGCAATTGGCTTTTATAGGGCAATTTATTTTTTTCCTTTATAGGGCAATTTTACACTCAGCATTTGTTTGCTAAAAATTCCCCTGCTTCAGCACAGTCTTTGTATCAATTTTCACACTTTTCTGCATATACTCCATTCACAGCTGGTAGCCCTATGCGGTGTGGCAACCTTTATTTGCAAAATCAGTACCCCTCATGAGTCACCATCTGTATTCACTGCTTCAGCGAAACTTTTGAAAACAACAAACACCTATCAACCTATCAACTTTTCAAGTTGTTTAGACTGTTTGTAGGCAAAAAGCATAACAAAAAATTTCACATAAAAACTCCGGTCCTTTTTAACTACAAAGACACCTCTTGTCCCACCTCGGACACCAAATGTAGACGGACGTTCACAGAGGTACACACTTGGAGTCGTTTATAATGTGAAATTATAATAAGGCTTTTTTGTGCCTTTTCCTTTTCATCAGGAAATTCATCCAAACACGGGGGGGAACAAAGCTTCTATTCACTTGGGAGTATTTCTAGTGAAACACTATGCAATAATTCACATCTCCCTTAGTCAAGCAGTTCTCGCAGCCCCAAACACATAGCATGCAATAAGCAGATATAAGCAGTCTTTTAAGAATGAAAGTCTTATCTGTTCCTTGTGGTTTGGAGGAGAAATCTTCACTGTTCCTGCTTCAGCTCCCTTGTCTCCAGGGTTGGTCAGCATACAGGTTTAGAAGTTTTCCCTGTGTCTTGTAAGCAGCTCTGCTGTTGCTTCTGGCAGGGCTCAAGACTGTTGTGAGAGTCAAAGACAATCTCTGCTCTCTCTCCCAAGTTCAGCTCTCAGTCACAGCTAAGGAGTTCTCACTTCCTGTTTCAAAAGACAGGCTTTCTAAGCCATCTAATCAGGCAGGTGGTGTTTTGTTAATTGACTACCAGCAGTTAACAACCACACTGCTGGATTAGAGGCACATTACCTGAACAGGGATAAGTCCCCTGTTACAAACACTATATAAAATGAAGCTGTTTTATTATTAATCAGACACGAGATCTTGTTAATCGGCCACGACCCTCCAGAAAATATTTTAAAATGATGTACTAGGTTTATTCTGGGATTAGGTGAATTGTAATACAAAAGGTTAACCAGTGGTTAAAGCACCATAGGATAAGTTGTGGTGCTTTGGGTACTGCAGGAGATTAAAAAAAATAAAAACAATCAACTTTCTATACATTTAGTATGTGTCCAAACATATGTCAGGATTGAGCTAGCATAAACCTTTCTAACAATATGCGGTTCTGACATTTGATGCATCCAGGACAAAAAAAAATATGTAGTGCACCTTAACCTTTAATTCTCAATACTTGAGGATTTTGACCATGTACTGTATTACTTTTGTTATCAATAAGATATAAATATATCAAAGAGATATAAGGAGTAGACAGCACACAATAGGCGAAAAAAGGAAATGGAGAAGTGGTGCAACGGGAACAAGGGGGGGGGGGGCCTTAACCCTCCCAAATAACACTATAGAACATGTAATTCTCAGCACTTTATCCCCCACCCCCTCCCTACTTTTGTTTTCCCTCCCCTTACTTTTCCCAGTCCCTATCCTCCGTTGCACCCTTTTCCCTTAGGCTAAGGCCCCGCTCCCTCAGTCAGCGTGCACGCACTGCAGACAGGCGGCGCACTGACAGGCACAGACCGCGATATGCGGTCTGTAGGGAGCGGGAGGGGAGCGGAGGGGGGGGCATGGTTTGAGTGGAGGGACCCGCTACTCCCCCCCTCCCTCCACGGACTCGGTCTCGGTCTTCCGGGCTGCAGGAGGGAGCTGCTGCGGGCTGCTGAAAGGTAAGCAGCTCCCACTCCCTTCCCCCACAAATGCCTTCCTCACACACGCTGATACACACACACCTACCTTGTGGAGGAAGCTGTCTGACAGCTCCCGCTCCTGCCCCCACCGCTGATAGGCTCATCAGCGCATCACGTGATGCGTCACCGCTCAGGATCACAATTTTCTTGCATCCCCTGGCGGCTGACGCGTCACAGAGCGTTGTGAGCCGTGCAGCGAGGGGGGACTGGGACCGGCTAGGAAAGGATACCCCTGCTGGTGAGGAACGCGCACGCAGCCGCGCACGCCGCCAGATGCAGCAGGACCAAAGCCTTAGGTGTCAGTTTAGACCTGGAGTTATTATTATCTCCCTTTACTTCCACATCCTCCATCGTATATTCTCATGTAAAGATACTTGTTCACCTTAAATGTGCTTATTTGCTTATCATCTGATTATTCCATTTATTGAGTGCTGGGAATCACGTGTTCTTTAAAGATATAAATATATGTTTCCCTTTTGGGTGAACCAAGTGGTCACACATTCCTTTCCTACAAATGGTGGATAGTAGAAAGCCTTAGAGCTTTGATACTTCACATACCGTCGTGTGCTACATTACATTAGTCACACAGAAGTACAACAGTACAATAGAAGGTATTACAGCTATGTTAAAGTTATTTCATTTGTGCATTCTTCACTGACTCAGAACAGGTGGCCATGAACAACGTATTTGTGAAAAGAAGGGTGTGTCTAATGGTAAATCCAGCTTGGTAATAAGGGCAAAATATTCCAGCAAGACTTGAAGGGCAAATGTTGTTTGTTCATATGCCCTCCACAAATAGTGGTCTAGGTTGGCAGAACGGAGAGTCTTTAAAGCAGCAATACTACATTCCCCCTTTTTTTCTTTTTTCTTATTTGTGTATGTACAGCATGTGGCAATATATAGTTCTACATTCTTACCTAATCTGTGAATCGTTTGGTGCTCCTATTATAATTGTGTAAAAATCCTGATTGTGTGCCTAATATAATGGCTGCTTCAGTCAGTGTAACTCAGCAGCTACAATGTATCCGTATATTACTACTGTAACATTATCTATTGTTACAGTTTACAGCTCAAACTGTTGGGAAGATTGGCAACTAATGATCCCAAACAGGAAAGTGTTGCAAATATCCCTCACTGCTTTGGAGGTGTGCTAAAACCTGCTGTAGAAATCAAAGGATGCTTTAAAACTCATTAAAAAGGGCATTCAGAGTTGATTAATAAAAATTTAAAAATACAGTATTATCTAATAATACAGAACTTATTTATTTAAAATTAAAAACTTATAAGATTTCACATGTTTTGCTGCTTTAATGTTAAGTGACTACAATTCCTATTAAGTCAGAAGCCCTCATAAGTGGATTAACAATAGAATCAAGAAAACAAGTTATTGTTTATGAATATGTCTACTTGTAAGAAATACAACTCTAAATTTCACGTTATTTTTGGGGGTGTGACATAGAAACGCAAATACAAGTGATATGAAAAATATTGTATTGATGTTAACAAATCAAACTGCTGCTACAATACAGTATATATTGCAGTACGAGGATAAATTATATTACATGTTACAATTTACTCCAGTTATAACATGATGCTACATATTACAGGTTGCATACAGAAATATATTAACCTCCTCCTGCTGCTCATCTCTTGTGTTCTTGAGAAATTTCTTCACTTCATCATTCAGGTCATCCCTCTGGAGATGCTTACTGGAACCTCCTCTGTTGGAAAAAGCTAACTAACTAAGTGATCTCACAGCTCTCTGAGCTTTAATACCAGTTTGGGGGTCTTACTCTGAATTATTGATTAGGAAGATCTTAATCAATCTCGTTGAAACAGATTCTTGCATACAGTAACTAAGGGGAGATTGAGGGGGTGTAAATTATAATCAATGTTTGAGTTTCACATTGTATCCTGCCATCTGTTCAGATAAAGGCATGTACGATACAGACATATATAATTATATATTCAATCATATACTGTATATGTATATATATTTTCTAGGTCAGACAGTTTGCAATATCAAATCACAGTTTATGATGAAATTACAAACTTCAATTCTTACATACTGATATTAAGATTAAACTTGAATAACTGGTCACAGTTTATATTCTAATGAAAATAGCTTATATCTAGAATGCATGCACAGGGACCAAATTATCTCTCACTACCTCAGCTTTGGTAACTCAAATAGATTGTAAGATCTTCAGGGCAGGGACTCTTTCTGCCAATGTTACATTAATGTCCTGATGCACTTATCCTATCAGTGTTACTATATTCCCTGTATTGTATTTGTATTGTACTGTTTGTTTAAAAAAAATGGTAAAATGTAACCAGTTGGTGATATAAAAATAAACTGTTACATACATACATACTTTATACCTACCAATTAGATTGTAAGCTCTTCAGAGCAGAGACTGTCACTGGAGACCAGGACTTTTAACAAATTGATCCCGGGATCATTCACTAGGCAAAACACAGTAGTGGAATAAAATTAGGTTTATTCGGATAAACCCGCATACACACAGTGAAAAACAAAGATACAGGTAAAATACACATGTACTGGAGGTATAGGGGTGACATCTGGGTCAAAATAGGTGCAGGGCACCTGCTTCGCTAGGCTTACCCTGACCGGGATATACACCCAGGCTTCCTAGTCCCCTTTTTGGCTTTAGTTCCTAGCCACGACCGCTACGTTCCAAAACGAGAACTTTGACTTCGCGTCTGACTTAGGGCCTCATGCAGTAAGCGCTGATAAGGCTTTTATCTGCATTTTCCCGCCAAAATTGGATTTGAGATTCAGTAAGCGCCGATAAGTGCTCAAAATCGGCAGTTTTTCTTGCCGATAAAAATTTATCGGCACGCGGCTGCCGATAACCCACTTATCGGCACTTTTCGGCACTTTTTGAAATCGGCTGTATTCAAGTAGCCCCGATCAGCTTATCGGTGCTGATCGGCACTCAGAAATGGAGATTTCATCGGCAATTGGTCCCGCCAAATAAAATAGGCAAGTTGGAGGGGAGAACGATCGGCAAGGTTGCCGGGACGGCACTTAGAAAAAAACCCTCATCTCTACATCAATGGAGTCAATGGAGTGGGGACTTTTAACATTATAGGACTGTTTATGTTCTATTGCTCATAATAAAAATGTGCTTGGCATTACAGTGTCGAGGTCATTCACTTCATCGTGTCAGCGCTTACGTTTATTATTGGCAGAACATTGTACTTTTATATGTTATGATGATTTGCGTGTCGCATTAGTCTTAATGTTATGATGTGTCAAGGGAAAATCCTATACTCAACTCTTAAAGGAACAGGTCACATAATATGAAACATGTTATTTAAGTGTGCTTCAATTTATTATATGATGTAACACATTTCACACATCTAACACATCCAGCGTATAGTAATGTTGCTATGCATTATACAATGCTTGTAATGTGTAACGCATGATCAAACGTAAATATAGCTGTTTGTTTTCATGTTTACATGTACTTTGTGACCTCCCTCTTTTGATGTTGTTCGCAATTGGACACTCAATAACATTGCATGTTTACATTGTACACGATGCATTAGAATAACTTCATGCTAACTTATACACACATCTATAATAGTTACTCATTTTTACACGATTGAAACTGAATCAATAGCAACTATCCTGATGGCATTAAATTATGCATATGCACTTTACAATAACTTCATGTGATCAGGTGACAATAACATGCCAAATTACACATGTTGCAACGTAGTTTCTCAATGTCAATGTCATGGTTATATCCTAATTAAATGACTGAGTGTTGCGTTCTGAAGTGGTACATGCATTACACATTCCAGAAATACTTGACAATAAATGCTTGTACAAAGCTTAACGTTACATCCTTCTCAAATATCATGATTGCCTGGTGAACACACATAAATAATCCTTTTAATTGCTACTGGATACACGTTGGGAGTGAACAACTTGGATATGTTAATGTAACACCTTGCACTTCAGCAAGTCACCTGGCATCATCACATAGGTATATAAAGAAGGGCAATTACCTGCGCATTCACAGCTACAGACCTGAAAATGATGCAAATGTTTATGAGACAGAGGAAGATTCGATTGGACGAGAGGCTTGCTGATGGAGAGGATGTCACAGGCCAAGGAAGGGACAGGGACAGAGGCAGGGACAGTGGCAGTGACAGTGACAGGTACAGGCACGCGGACAGGGAGAGGGAGAGTTCGAGGGAGAGGGCAAGGAGATGAGAGGAGACGAGAGAGGAGAGAAGTTGTGCCTCGTCCTCGTTTGTACAGGGAGAGAACCCTGTTAGATGGGATGAGTGAGGAGGAGATTGTAAGTCGCTATCGTTTGAGTTTAGCAGTAATCTTAGCTCTTTAGAAGAGATACAGGGAGATTTAGATTTTGTGACAGCCAGAGGTCGTGCAGTCCCTGGGCTTGTTAAAATGCTGTGCTCATTACATTATCTTGCTTCCGCGTCATTCCAGAAAACTGTGGGCATAGTGGGCAGGCTCTCGCAATCTACATTCTCGCGGGCCTTTACCCAGTTTCTATGTGCACTGAATAGACGCGCTAGGAATTATATTCATTTTCCTACAGAGCACACAGAGTGGCTGGAAGTCAGGAATCGCTTTTATACCATAGCCGGGATACCATGTGTGATGGGTGCAATCGATTGCACCCATGTTGCTTTGATCCCGCCTAGTCAGAGTGAGCATGCTTACCGCAACTGTAAGCACTACCATTCCCTGAATGTACAGGTGGAATTCGATGCCACGATGAAGATTATGCATGTGGTAGGTAAATTCCCTGCTTCCAGTCACGATTCCTCTATCCTGAGAAACTCATCAGTCTTCCATGCTTTCGAAGAAGGCTATTTTGGACCTGGTTGGCTGGTGGGTGAGTACATATTATGATGTGTTAACAAACAACTCTTGGTTTTCTAGGAAATGTTGTATGTAATAATGTTAACACAAATTGTTTCATATTTGTGCACGATGGATTATAGGTGACTCAGGATACGGAATTAGGCCGTGGCTGTTGACCCCTGTGGCAAACCCTCAATGTGAAGCAGAGGAGAGGTACAATGTTGCCCATATATCTACGCGATCCGTCATAGAGAGGACATTTGGGCTTCTCAAGACAAGATTTAGGTGTCTCAATAGAACTGGTGGGTCACTTCAATGTAAGCCTGCTAAAGTGTCTGATATTATAATTGCATGTTGCATTTTGCACAATATAGCACTCCGCAATAATGTACAAACAGACATACGTCAGGGCTTGGAGGAGGAGCATCCCGTCAATTTACCAGCTGACACTGACCAAACAGCCAGTGGTGTTGAGACACGTCTGAATGTCATAAACACATTTTTTTTCATGTAAGGAAATACATATACAGTATGTTCATAGTACTACATAGATGTATTCATTCTTTGTTATGATAAATACATTTGTCCAAATACCATTCACTTAGGAAACAGATGAATATGGATCGCACACCTTTCTCTTCTCTGCTGTGTGGACAATTGCATGTGGCACCGGTATGTCATTCATCAACAGGATGTATTATACTTCTTACCACTAAAAGGTGTTGTGTGTACGTCAGGAAATAATGTGTACTAAATCTATATTTTCTGTACATGCTATTTTTGGTTAGGCATACACAATAAACCTACTATGTCGATAGCAAATAGCTAGTGCAGTATGGTTACATACAATGTTTCTTTTGCAGTGTGACATGTGAGTCACAATGATGTGTACACTATTGTGTATTTCAGATCATATTTGACGTATTCTAGATGTTGTTTCATATCACATACAAAATTGTCAATTCTGTGAGTTGCTTACCTTAATGAACATGTCATGACAATGATTTATATTCATTCATGTTTTCTTTTTCAAGGTATATCACTTCAATGACTGCTCATGGTATGTATTTCAATTCACATCTGTCATAAGATGTGCAAACCTCGATACAGGTATAGTTACAGGATGTATAAACAGAACGTAATGAAAAAGATGTGACAATTGAAACATGTCGTTTCTGTATTGTGTACGTGCGTTTAGCTACACTTGGTGGTTATTGTGCAGTGTGTTTTAAAATCATTAGGAAAATAGGGCACAACGGATTTAGCATATGCCCTATGTTCCTTTGTTCATATATCCAGGACTGATTGAAGGCTTTCGTTCTAACACTGGAGCACCGGTAACTGTATCAATTTTTTTCTCTTTTAAGGTGTGCAGCATTTCTCTCTATTATCTTAAAATCATTAGGGACATTACATAACATGTAATTTAGCAAACGTAACAACATCCATTCATGGAATATAGGGGTGGGGGGAGATAAGGGGATAAACCCTGCTCAGCTATTGATTATGGGAGGAGAACATCCATGGATGCACATGAGCGATGTTAACACTCAATGCATGTTTGTATGAAAAGACCCCAATGTTTTAACATCATTAACATTGCAATGTATGTGATTAGTTGTTGTATCACTTCATCTTCATGTTGATTACTACATTGTCACATGTGTATGTATAAGTGAAAGATGTGTGTTGATTTGACGTACATGTAACATGTGTCAAAATGTTAATACCATTCCAAAGTATAGTTCTTTGGATTCTCAACTTTTCCTAATTCATTCAACACATGATCCTTTATAACTAATGTCAACATATGAACATAAATGAAGTGGACATTTGCATACGCACACATTTCAGCAACAGTGTGTGTGTTTTGTAGTTTTTGTGTGATGCATGTATTTGTACGTGAAATAATATAAACCAACATAATAATGTTGCTTTTATCATCGGCCTCACTTAGCTATGTATGTGTTGAAAGTTTACTAATAACACTAAACTATAGTTAGTCGTGTGAATAAAATATACACACAAATGTTCATGGTTCCATGATCTTTAACTAACATTCATTAGCTCATGCATGTTAGGTTACCACTACAACTTAGGTGATAATATAAAATGCACACGACTAAACAGTTTCTATCACCTCACTATTGTTATTGTGTACGTTCAGATACAATGTCTACGAGTTGTTATGTAGTATTTACATTCTTTGAAAAGTCACACGTGAGATTATAATATATAGTAGATTAATGTGTTTGCTGAGTGATAATGTTGGTTGCATATATCACATGGCAATACATATAATGTTAGTAGAAAAGAACAAAAAAACAATATAAGTTCTAGCTTCAGTGCTTAGCAACATCATTATGTTAATTAAGTGCATAGTAAATATTTGCATAATAGGATAACATTATGTAGTGATTGTTAATCTGCGCACCAATCATTGAAAGCATTGTTACATATTTATTATAATAGTTGTTCGCTAGTCGTCACAATCATCTAATATAACGATTGGCTCATCTGAAATCATACATTGGTCCCATGTATTCATCCGCGACATCTGTGAAATACAGCAAACACATGATGTTCAACGATGGCACATTTATATATGTCTCAGCATGACAACGCTTAACACATTTCTATATGATTGTGGATATTCACGCATAAGTAACGTATATGTTTAAACTGCAAGGATAAAACTACAGATACAGAACTGTCTAATTTTTCTAATGCAGTGAAACCCACTCACCATCAGTCTCATTGGCAGGTTCCCCTGAAAAATATACAAGTACTCACATCCTGGTAGGGCAGGCAGGCAGGCTGTGCAGCTACTCAATGCAATACAGGGAAAAGGGAGACCAAAAAGCGCACCAGCACAAACGGAGCAGGAAGAACCCAGGACAAAAAAATGATTAAAAGGGCACTTTAATGTGGCAAAAGACCCATCCAATGCATTTCGAACGTCGCAGCGTTCTTTTTCAAGGATAAAACACAATGTGATAACATCCATTATATACCCTCTTACCTGTGGGCCGTTTCGCGCCAAAAATCAGAACCTGATGACGTCATAACAGAGCGACTCAGTGCCGATCTAAGGGCAAAAGGAAGTACCAAAGGCAGTGTGGCCATCTTGGATGTGGGCAAACATAGGAACACAATAACAAAGCTTTATTGACCATTCCAGCAGAACAAAATACATTGCTGCTAACTGGACAAGCATATTTAAACGAAATAAAGCTATATTAAACTAAACTAATGCTTAATAAAGGGTACTATTATATCAAGAAAAAACATGAACAAGGTGGATTAAAAAACTAGCTGTGTTGCAACTAAGTTATATACAAAAAAAAGTTAAAAATAAAAACCTCTAGACATGATTAAAAAAATGTGCAAGAAAAGTAAATTTAAAGACATATTACACATATATACTGCATAACACAGATTGTGTACCTAAATCATAGGAACCAGGGAAATACAACCATTATAAAATATGAAGTATTATCCACAAGATACATCAAAGAACAATTTAAGCTTACATATTAGCATAATATTTGCATGATAAGGCATAGGTTCAAAGGTTATAATGACAAGAATATAATGTCCAATATAATGACAATTGTCTTATTTAATCTGTATTACCAACTAATTACACCATAATACGTCTATCACAAAAATGTTTACAAAAAATGTGTTAGTTGCCAGTCAATGTTCAAGCCCATAGGGAAGCGCGTTTGGAGAGTGAAAATCCAATACGCCTCCCTACGGTCCAGAAGGTTGATATGATCACCTCCTCTAGATTTAGAAATAACTGATTCAATCCCCAAAAAGGAAAAATTATTAATTCCTCCCTGACCACATTCAGTGAAATGTTTTGAGACTGGATGATTAGTGTCTCTCAATTTTATGAGCCTTAAATGCTCTAACATCCTGACCTTAAGGGCTCTAGTCGTCCTCCCCACATACCTCTTGCCACAACCACCTGTCTTCAGGAGGATAGTACCCATTATATGACACAATAGGTACTATATCAATTGTTAGTACCCTGGTACAGTGGTCTGGCTTATTATCATTTTGAGATATACCTGCATTTGAGCGCTTCAGCTATTTTCCATAATTTTTCTAATGGCGTTGCTGGCATTACTACTGATATGTTTTTTCCGGTGCCTGTATACATAATAATGTGCGCGCACAACGTCTGCTGCGCGTGCACATCACGAATGTGTGGACTAAGTCTTAGCGCATGCGTAAAACGATGTGTACGCTG
This sequence comes from Ascaphus truei, assembly GCF_040206685.1. Lineage (NCBI taxonomy): Eukaryota > Metazoa > Chordata > Amphibia > Anura > Ascaphidae > Ascaphus > Ascaphus truei. The sequence goes on along the minus strand of NC_134486.1, from coordinate 190,061,662 downwards.
TGCATTCAATACATGTCCCTCCATGATACTGCTAGCAGTATGCATATCATGGCTGGAAGTTATGATATGGAAGCAAAACAAATTCACTTCTACATACGTACATATCTAAACTTTGTAAACGGACTTGTGCCCACGGAAAAAACGGACGATCAGCCAATGAGCGAACAAAATACGTGTGACATCATGTAAAGGCACCGTGAAATGCACGCAAACACCCCTCCCACTGAATGAACATTGGCCTCCAGCGCTGTGCACGCACCGCCCCATCGATGTGCGCGCATGACACACTGCACTGACCGTAACAATAAGCTAAGAGCACAGCCAATATGGTTTCACGAGCGCATGTCGGTTGGTGGTTGGGCTTGCATCGGTAACCTTTTTAAGGACGCCTTGGGACATTACCACGGTCCCACGTCATATGTGGGCGACACTTTGTTTTTATATGTTGAATGCTAAACAATGAGGTGTGTGTGTGTGTTACAGTTAGTGTAACATGTTGAAATGATACTTTAAAAGCGATAATAATCTAGGATTTAGGACTCCGTCACCAATGTGTACTAATGGTTCGTCATGTAGTATATTGTTATAGGAAATAATGTCTTTGTGCACGCTACATGTAAACCTGTCTGCAATGTTAAGCTGTATCCACTCATTTGGCTTACAAATGGTGTATATTATTAATGTAGACATATATAATTTGAGTAAAGGCATAACGAAATTTGACTTTACCATTCTTGTAGAAGTCAAAACTGATTTGGCTGCAACTGCTCGCTCCAGGAAAGCACAACAGTATCATCCATGGTTGAGGCAACCGTTGAATCCTGAATCACACATATGTCCATGAGGGCGTCATATGGATCTGCAGTGGCTTCTTCAAACAAGACGTCCGGAGGTACGTACAGTTGTTGGTTGTTTTCCCATCCACATTGGTATTGCCCATATAAGTTTGGATACATATCATAGTAGTTATGTCCATCTTGCATCTGGTCTTGATGAATGGAGGGTGCAGGTAGATCAGCAGACGCGACAGTCGGTGCGGCTTCAGTGTCACTGGTATTAGGCAAAAATATGCTATTTAACAGAAGATATGTTCCATGTTCAATGGTAAGTTTAAATGATGGCGCAACATGCCAGCATCCATATCGTTGATTTAGCCGATCATGGACACGCTCAAAACATTCCTTTGCGGATAAAGTGAATCGTACAGAAGTTTTAAAATTTCGTTGTTTGTCATTTTCTTGGTAGTATGGATATTTCTTTTGGATCAAGTCATAGATTTTGGCCACGTTTGCACTTTTCTCTGACGTTGATTCGATTGCTTCATAAATCATAAATTTGTATGATTTACGTGGATGGCTGTGCAATGTGGAAGCTTCTGCTATTTCTTCTCTTTTCAAGTGTACGTTGTGTTAAGTTGAATGCATACGGATGTCTGCTGAATGTGTGAATAGTTACATGTTATCTTCGCGGTTTCTTCCAAGGTTATAATACAACCTAGCAGTTATACGCCTAGGTTTTCTCCCACAAGAAATTTGTTACAATAATTGGCTGAAATTCTTTGGGTAAGATACTCTTTTCACAGGAATCGAAACTTTACTTTCGGCTTAGGCAATCAACATGTGCAAAACAAGTAGACTCTTTGAATTAGAATAACAATGTGTGTGAAATCATCTACAGTGCTATGATGAACAGATTTCTGCTTACACTTAGCTAGATGTAACCATACACACACATATCTATGTTTGTCTCTTTTTCTGTTTTTTTCTCTGTCTGTTTATCTCTCTTTCTCTTTCTGTTTCTCTCTCTCTTTGACTCTCTCTGTTAGTCTCTCTTGATATATACATAGATATATATATATATATATAAATAAATATATATATAATTATATATATATAGATATATCAACATATATATTTATCTATATATAATTAACTATATATTGTGTGTAGATATATATATATATATGTATATATATCTATATGTATATCTATATCTGTATCTATATATATATCTATATCTGTATCGCTATATCTATATCTATATCTATATATTTATCTATATATATATCTATATATATATATATATATATATATATATATATATATCTACATTGAAGGCCTTGTGTGCAAACAGGCCTTGTTGTAATTCTCTTAACACTTCATTACAGTTTATAACATTACTGGGTGAGTATGTTTGAGGGCCTATTTGAGTCAGCTGTGTAGAAGTTGTATTTAACAGCAAACAAGGCCTCTTTTGAGCCATGAAGGCCTGTATTGTTCATTCTGATTATATATATATATACAGTGGTCGACAAATCACCAAAAAATCTACTCGCCACACAAAAAAATCTACTTGCCACCTAGTACCAAACATGTGCTGCTTGGGCCAATAGGAGCTCGCCACGATGTTAAATCCACTCGCCCGGGGCGAGCAAATGTATAGGTTTGTCGAACACTGTATATATATATATATATATATATATATATATTTTTTTATATATATATATATATATATATATATATATATATATATACTATATATATATATTATATATAGAGTGCTAAACTAAAGCCATTGATGTGTGTAAGTAGGCCATGTTGTAATCATATTGAAAGTTAAATACAGCTCATTGAATTAGGGGCTCAATCATAGTGATACCATAATTTTAGCAAATGTCCTAACATTTATATCTCATTAACAGAAGGCATGTTTGCTGACAACAGTGTCAGATATATATATATATATATATATATATATATATATATATATATATATATATATCAATCAGTTAATATATATATATATATATATATATATATATATATATATATACACACACACACACACACACTGTGTGTGTATACATATATCCATAGAGATACAGAGATAATAAAGATATATTCATACACACTTACAGATCTGTTATTGCAACCAAAAATCATACATGATCACATGCCAAAACAAAAATACTAAAAATAGCGCTAGATCAAAATATTAAACAGTGCAGTGCACAAATTACATGTGTATATATAAGCAGCCTGGTGATTCTACTATGGGAACTATCTCAAAAGTTACCCCACAACAATTACAAATACAAACATAGAAATAAACCTGGCGCATGTGTACAAAGATGATGTGAAAAACAAATGTTAATGTGACAAAATCAATGTGAATAAAGGATATAAGTGATTAAATTGAGTGGTGTCCTTCCATTCAGATACTGATTGGTGAGTGAATTGACAATGGACTCAAAAGTTTCTCCTTTGCAGCAGATTGTTATCCTGTATTGTGAAACAAAAACCAGGGACAAAACATTGCGCAGTATTGTAATTTCAGCAATGAAGTCCTCCCATTTCTGACTCAAACAAATGCCCACTTACTAGATTTAAGGTAGGCAGCATGCAGTGGAGAGAATCTGTATATACGTTCTTCTAGGTCCAGACGTTTTCAGGTTAGCACGAACCCCACATGGTGTTCCTGATCCCGATGGGCACTAAAAGAAACTCCTTCTCAGGGAAATTTCTCCTTAATCTGTTCCCGATCTCCTGTATATATTCTCCAACAAGGGATAAAAAGAAACAGAGGATTGTGCAATATCTAAAAAAACTTTAATAACGCCTCCAGAACTCGAACAGAAATATACTCACAAGGATCGTGAGTTTAAAATCAAAATAGAAACGCCCGACCCGGCTACCCAACAGCAACACACAGTCCCTGGTAGTCCTTGCCAGTGAACCGCGTGTATCTCGCGTTGTTCCGGCGTGAGCGTGATGACGTCACCACCTCCGTTCCTAAAGGGGTGATTGAATGAATGTCCAGCCATTCACTTCTCAAATGAAAGGAAAAAAGGGGGGAAAAGAGAAAAAAATATTGTGCAGTATTGTTATGGTTATTTTCTATATCTTTAGTGGTGAATATATTGCACTCACATAGAATGCCTAGGACATAGACTTTATTGATTAGGTTCTGGTCTGGAATCTCCGAAAATCCAATGGTAAACCTTACTGTCAGTGATACACAAACAAAAGAAATGGAAACAAAACATTGCTAGTGCAGTACTGTACATCAAAACTGTACTAAAAGACACAGAAAGTGTGGACAATAACACTCACACTTTCACAGATGGCATAAAGCTTTTAGTTCTCTCAAGGGAAGCTGCGTTTGTAACAGGTACAGGGCAACTTCCCCAGGGTAAGGTGTGGGGTTATAATCAGTGGTGGGATTCAGCCAGTTCGCACCGGTTCGTGCGGACCAGTTACTGGAATTTTTCAAGTTCGCAGAACCGGTGCATTAACCGGCAGTAGAATCACATGTTTCAGAGCAGAGCAGGACTGGAGGGGAGGTGCGCTAGCTGTCTGACCCAGAACTTCCGGTGCCTGCAGCTAGAGCTCCTCACATCCTGCTCTGACTGAAGTGATTGCTCTGCCGCTGCATACCATCTCCCCCCCGCCTGTGTGCAGCCAGGGAGCCATGGAGGAGGGGAGGGAGAGATATGATGGAGGTTTGAGAGTGGCTGGGGGAGATGAGAAAAGGACTGGGGGAGGTGTGAGAGGGGCTGGGGGAGGTGTGAGAGGGGCTGGGGGAGGTGTGAGAGGGGGCTGGGGGAGGTGTGAGAGGGGGCTAGGGGAGGTGTGAGAGGGGCTGGGGGAGGTGTGAGAGGGACTGGGGGAGATGAGATGGACATGTGAGGGGGTCTGGGGGGAGGTGTGAGAGGGGGCTGGGGGAGGTGTGAGAGGGGAATGGGGGAGATGTGAGGGGGACTGGGGGAAATGTGAGAGGGACTGGGGGAGATGAGGGGTGCTGGGGGAGGTGTGAGAGGGGGCTGGGGGTAGTGTGAGAGGGGGCTGGGGGAGGTGTGAGAGGGGGCTGGGGGAGGTGTGAGAGGGACTGCGGGAGATGAGAGGGACATGTGAGGGGGACTGGGGGAGGTGTGAGAGGGGGCTGGGGGAGATGTGAGGAGGACTGGGGAAAATGTGATGGGGACTGGGGGAAATGTGAGAGGGACTGGGGGAGATGGGAGAGGGACTCTCTGCCCCCCGTCTCTCTGCCCCCTGTCTCTCTGCCCCCCCTGTCTCTCTCTGCCCTCCCCCTGGTCTCTCTCTGCCCCCCCCTGGTCTCTCTCTGCCCTCCCTGGTCTCTCTCTGCACTCCCTGGTCTCTCTATGTGGCAAAAGAAACAGTAGAATGATAATCAAGTAGTGATATGGAAATATTTTAAGAAAGACAAATAAATAATTTATTTCAATCAAATATTTTGATTTTCATTTTTCACAATAAAAGGGCAGTACGGTCTCTCCCCCCTCTCTCTCTTCCCCCCTCTCTCTTCCCCTCCTCTCTCTTCCGCTCCCTCTCTATTCCCCCCCTCTCTCTTCCCCTCCCTCTCTCTTCCCCCCCTCTCTCTCCCCCCCTGGCTCTCTCTCCCCCCCCGGCTCTCCCCCCCGGCTCTCTCCCCACCCGGCTCTGTTCCCCCCCCCCCACCGGCTCTCTCCCCCCCCAGGGCTCTCTCTCCCCCCCCTGGCTCTTTCTCCCCCCCGGCTCTCTCCCCCCCTCCCTGAGAGAGAACGTGTTGCTAAAAATGTTGAATCCCACCACTGGTTATAATGGGGAAGGGGGACTGGTGTGTGGCTATTGTGGGGGAAGGGACCTGGTCGGTGGCTATTGTGCGACAGAGGGGCTTATGGGGGGTATTGTGGGGAATGGGAAGTATTGTGGGGCTATTGTGGGGGAGGTGGGGTTATTGTGGGGAGGAGGGTATTATGGGGCTATTATGAGGGGCATTGCATGTGTTTATTGTGCAGGAGAATTTTGTGTGTGTGTATTGTGGGGGACGAGGGGGTATTGTATGTGTAACACAAATATTTCCGAGCTAAACTCAAAGACTCTAAAAGATGTAAAATGTAATAACTATATATATGTATACTTGGAGAAAGTCTAGTACTCAGTCTTCCTTTAAAGCCAGGTTCCTCGGTTCTTCGGGGCCCAGCCAGGGGACCCTCAACAACATGCAAAAAGGAAAAAAGAGGACAAGCACAATACTTGCTTTAGTATAAATGCAAATTTGTATTATGGGCCACAAGCCCCAATTCTGACTTACATATTGAGTTTGAATATGCAGGTTAAGAGGGTACATGGTGGTATGGAGGTAACCTGTTGCCGCTGTAGAGATGTGGGGAATTCCCGTTCAGACTGACGCCTGTAGAACGCTGCTGATGCTGGCTACGGCTGCGGCCCCAGTGACTGCTACAGCGCACGCCTCGGCGTGCACTGTGCGTATAAGCACCGCGCCTCAATGGGGATGGGCCCAGTACGCACCTTCCTGCAGAAGGTGCAGCCACGCCATACTGCCAGGTTTTTTAAACTCAATGAAATTGTTTTTAGAACTTGCGTCGGAGGGTTGGCCACGCCCCTGCCGGCGGTTCACCCAATGAGGGCGAACCAGCCACGTGAGGTCATGGCTACGCCCCGCAAAACCCCCACCACGCCCCTTCCCGTCACAATCTCCCTCTCTACCTAGAAGACCGCAGATCGCGGTTAGCACTGTGCAGCATGCGCCGCCCCCCCTCCCCTGCCAGGCGCACATTACACAATGCTGACTGGGACCGCAGCCTAAAGCAGGGCTCTCGGCATCCTCACTTCTCTCTGCACTTCCGGGGTCTTCATCACAGCGGCGTTACAGCATCTGACTTTACGTGTCTCGAGTCAATAACTGGCGTTTTGCCAAAACTCCTCCAATATGTAAGTGAGAATTGGGGCTTGTGGCCCATAATACAAATTTGCATTTATACTAAATCAAGTATTGTGCTTGTCCCCTTTTTTCCTTTTTGCATTGTATTGTATGTGTGTATATGGTGAGGGAGAGAGAGCAAGAGATGGGGGAGAGCAAGAGATGGGGGAGAGAGAAAATGGGAAGAGTGATAGAGAGAGGGAAGAGAGAGGCGAGAGAGATTCGGGGGGGGGGGAGAAAGACAGTCAATCCCAATCCCTCTCACTGTCTCTCACAGGGCCACTTACCAGGATTCTGTTTCTTCTTCTCTAGAGACTTCCATTCTCTGGATGGGGAGAGGGAGAGAGAAGGGATGGGCAAGAGAGAAGGGATGGAAAGAGAAGGGATGGGGAGAGAGATTGAAGGGATGGGGAAAGAAAGGGGATGGGGGGGAGATTGGAGTATTTTATTTTTTCCTGGTGCGGCCTGAGTATTGCAGTCGGACTTAAGAATAGGCCCCGAAGTTATTCTTGATCTACAATGTATTGGGGAATCTTACCAGCTACGAACAAGTGTTTCAATATAATTATGAATGTTATTGAAAAATGAAAATGTATAATTTTTTTTAAAGAGTTTAAAAAAAAGGAATAATTAGTATTTGATCTTTGAATTGGTAAATACTTTCTAATGCATCATTTATCTACATAAAATGGAAACCTCATTTACTGGATGGAAAACAGTTGCCTTATACATTCTAAACTTATTAGACATTATTTATTGATTTTTTTTTTATAGTAAAGGACCTAAGGTATTGAGGGTGAGTAAGTAAAGATTGTTATAAAATAAAATGTAAATAAAAATATAAAGTATATGCATTAGTAGTTCTTTTAAAAAACAACGGTTGCTTTCTGATCAATTTTACATGTTATTCTCATTATGGGCCTCATGCAGAGAGCAGCGCTAACAGGGAAAGCGGCATGTTTTGGCGAATTCTGCCTTGAGAAAGGCAGATAATGGCAAGTTTTTTAAAAAGCGCCCTTTTTTTTTGTTTGTTTTTTTTTTTTTTAAACTCGCCGCGCGGCTGGAGAGATCCTAATCTCTCCAGTGTTTAAAACGGCCGTATGCAGAGAGCCGCGAACGCCATCTAGTGGCTGTTCGCGCCAAAAAAATGGCGCGATTTTCAACATTTTTCCTCTCCACCATGAAGCTGGCGCTCCGCGGCCGGTGGAGAAAAAAAAAAAAAAAAAAACGATTTCTTTCCCACTAGTTTCAACAGCGCTCATAGCGTTGGTTGAAACTCTCCATATGCAGAAAGGATTGTAAATGCAGTTTTATGCCCTTTCTGCATATGGAGAAAAAAACTCTCCAATAAAGCTACATTTTATTCCCCTCTCCAATTCTAAATAGCGCTGCTCTCTGCATGAGGCCCCATGTCATTTTGCTGGCTGTGGACAATGTTCAACGTTAATTGAATGCAGCTTTTCCCTTTATCAAATAGTAACTGCTTGTTCACTTGAGAAAGAAAACAGCTTTACAATGCAGGCCAAATGACCCAGAATCTATAAGAATAATGAAAAAATTGTAGTAAAATGCTATTTCTGTAACCAGGTAAAACGTAGTAAAAAAAACTACTTAGAGGTTTGCAGAGTCATCATAATCTATTGAAAACTGATCACTTATTCTGTAATTCCCTTACGTACATTTTCATTACTTTTTATCTCAGATATGTGACTTTTTCGATTTGTGTATGTCAAAAATATTTGTTCAATCCACATTCTTCTTACTTATTTTAATTTATTTATTGAATTAGGATTTCTTAAACATGCCATTCCATGTAATTGGCCAAAAACAAAACTTGTGTAAAGAATGAACAATCTAATTTAAAAAATCTTAATGTTAAAAACAAATATTTATTTGATTTTGTTACTTTGGAAATTATTACCCATTTAAAATGATACATTTCTTTAGACGCCTTTGAATGAGGGAGTATTTGTCAATCAAGTTTTTTCTTAAACATGTCACTGCCATTATCATAGAGATTCCAGGAGGGATTATGCATGAGGTTCTTATAATTTAGAGGCCTCTTGCGTATGGCTTGATGATTAAACTCAAAGGGTGTCAGAAAGTCTGTTATTTCTCACTCTGTGACAGCTTCATTCATGAGTTTTAATCACTGGAACACAATTGTATCGACTTCTAATGAAAATGTCAATTATTAGGCATCCTCACTAGTTTTGGGAAACAGGGGTATAGTTGTCACTTGTTCAAAGGCAATCTCATACATTTGACATGTGAAACTTTTGTGGCCCCGGTCCCCGTCAGCTCCTAGAGACCCCCCTCCTTTGGAGCAGCGCGGTCGCGGGTGCCGCCGGAGGCGGCGACGGACCCGCCGGCTGTTCCCAAAGGTGGGGGCCGGAGCAGGGAGCGGTTGGAGCCTTAGGAGGCTCGGCGGCGCACCCGGCTAGCAGGGGCCGCCATTGTTGTTGCGCACGCATGCGCCGGGGTCACGCATGCGCGGATCAGGTTAGGGAGAGGCCGGCAGCCCTGAGTAATCGCGCATGCGCAGTGATAAGCGTGCGAACGCTGGCCTACCAGGGAAGGCTCTTGGAAGGGACTACAAGTCCCATGAGCCTCATCAGCGCCCCACGTGATGCCAGGGAGCCAATAGGGCTGAAGGATTGCCCTGCAGACGAAAAGAGATATATTTCGCGCGCTGAGCCCACGCTAGTCAGTCAGTGCAAGGAGCAGCCAGGGGAAGGAGGTAGGGTGCAGGAGTCAGTGACTCCCTGCACTAGGCCAGCAGCCCCCGAGGCCCGAGATAGCCCTGAGCCACCCAGTAGTGTAAGTTGTGTCAGGGACAGGCCCCAGGTTAGGGACCCTGCCCCTTACTATTCAAAGTCAGTTAGGGACTCAGCAGACGCTGCGCGTCCATCCAGAGGTTTGGGCGCAGGCCTTCGTTGTTGCTGCAGCAGTCATCCGGGTGGGATCACCCCGGACGGCAGTTCCTGTGGTCAGCAGACATCAGGATCCTTTGTGAAGTTCAGTGGCAGGCCCGGGCACCGGAGTGCCCGGCAGGTAATCCACAAGTGCACCAATGAGTCCTATCATATTCACACGGGACATAGTGG
>NC_134486.1:190017292-190051632 GCF_040206685.1 Ascaphus truei | reverse complement strand
GAAGTAATTTTCCCCGAAGCAGCTCCTCCAATGGAGTTAAGATCAGACATTGTGGTGGCGGGCCACCTCCAGTGCCAGAAGCATGCACGCGTTGGTCTTGTATTTTCTTTTTCAATTTTGACCTAATATCGTCAAATCTTTTGCGACAATTCAGCTTGTCCCTGACACGATTCCCACACGCATTGACACCAATTATTATTGTGTCCCACATTTCATTTTTGCTTGAAGAACTTGTCCGCGCTTGAAATACAAACAAAATATATGACGTTAAATCATAATAATAGAAGCACCAGTTTCCTACACTGCTAGCTGTTCCAAGAGATAGCAAACATGCTGTTTTAGGTGTAATATGTGAAGCACATGAGCATTCACTACTAAACCTAGACATGTAAGCAAGCTTGCATTAATATTGTATGCAGTTATCGCAAATTGAACGCCTGTGTTTAGTTGTCCTTGAAACGCATGATAAAAAGCTGTGTTTCCACAATAATTAACATAGACAGATATTCTGTACCCATATTTGCATATTAACAAAACTCACATGACTTAGGATCACATGTATTTGAAGAATAAATGGAAAGGTACACTTACCTACTAAATGTCCATAGAGACTGTCATAGTGCTCTAGAATCCCAGTGACAAGAGCTCTATTTTCCTGGTCATTGAAGCGAGGATTACGTGGCTTCTCCACATGTTTCTTCCGAGCAGGTTTAGGCTCAGAGCTTGGCTGCTGCTGACTGGACTCTCCTTGTTCCAATGGAAGAGACTCCCAAAAGCTGGCCACCAGCAAGCACGCCACCACCAGACACCCCATCAGCAACTGAGCCACCAGCAGCACTCCCACTCCCACCAAGAGCACTCGCACTCCTAGCACCAGCACTCCCACTCCCAGCAACAGCACTCGCACTCCCAGCACCAGCACTCCCACTCCCAGCAACAGCACTCCCACTCCCAGCAACAGCACTCGCACTCCCAGCACCAGCACTCCCTCTCCCAGCAACAGCACTCACACTCCCAGCAACAGCACTCGCACTCCCAGCGTCAGCACTCCCACTCCCAGCAACAGCACTCACACTCCCAGCAACAGCACTCGCACTCCTAGCAACATCACTCCCCTGAACTGTACGTTCACATCTGACGCGTACTCGCACGAGTAGCACTACCACTCACACCAGCATCACTCTTCCCACGCTTTGCGGGCATACTTACAGCACTCACAAAAAACAGAAAACAAATGTACAGCCAATCACACGAAACACTTCCACATAGAAAACAAGACAAATATGTAAACAAAACAACAAAGGACAAAGCTTTCACAATACACAACAAGTCTCTCAGTCAATATGCAAATATTAAATCACCCAGCTCTGTGCGTCTCTCTCTCTCTCACTCCCAACAACACAGAGAAAGATTAACAGTACACGTTGCCTTTAAATATGGCGCGCTATCCAATACATGCTGGCTTCGCCTGATTCAGCAAGATTTTTGATTGGCGAACGTAACAGCACCCCGCCACGCACGCCGATACAACTGTGTGTGATCGGCAAATCATCGTGAGAGTGGGCGGATTTGTTTTCGTCTTGATTTTGAAGGGATTCGGCACTTACTGCATACAGAGAGGGAAAATCGCCAATAATATGACTAATCGGTAAGCTTGCCGATTTCACATATTCGTCGCTTACTGCATGAGGCCCTAAGTCTCCAGAGCCACTAGGGATGACATGCTAAGCAACAGATGGTACACCTCGCTGTGCTAACTATAATTTGGAGATATCAGAGTGTCAACACAGGTCCTTCCCCTTGCTGAAACAGCGCACCCCACCAGTGCAATACGTATACCTCTGTACACCTAACATCTGCAGTGTTGTTTGATACTAAGCCTGTCCCGTTTTCAGTGGATACAGACTGTTGACAAACGGTGATCAGACAGTACTTTTGATTTAGTTTTTCGACACACTATAGACTCAGCCCATATAAGATAAGTACAGCCCAGCAGTAAAAGGTATACCTCAGCACCACTGGGTACATACACAGTTAATATTACGGACTTGGCATAGGGCCACCCTTCAGCACACCTTCACCTATACTGGTGTTACCAGAGCACATGACCAAAGGAGGTAACCATCCACCTCTACTTACCTTGAGGTCAGTGTGTGCAACGAAGTCCACCCAGTTACAAAGCGTGTGAGTACCACTAGAGACACACGCAGTACAGGCTAACCAGGAGACGCAGTCACTAAGCTGTACACAGTACGTCCTCACCATCCACGCGCTCCATTCATCTGAGCCACCACTATCTGAATAATTATCAAGAGATGCATTTGAACTAAGTCACTAACAATTGCTACACACTCTGAGCAACAATAGTTCAACTTGGAACTAGAACCTTTTTTAGGCTACTAGTATCTACAGACTGTGTCTATTTTAACACAGTATATTTAGTAGAATATGAATATGTATACTGTTTTTATCACACTTTCACTGAATTGAATAAAGTATTAAGACATTTTGTTATACACACCTTTATTTTCACCCCTGACCACTTTTATTCTATAAAGGTCTGCGGTGCGCCTACAAAGGGACTCTTTCTGTGTACCTCTCTAGATACACCCGCTATTACTTATTAAAGTCTCCCGGCTGCAAAACTAGAGCAAAACCTGAAAGCAAGGAGTTTTTCCCCTTTAATACATGTGGAATAATTCCTTTGCACTGGTTTTGTCCCAGTTTTGCAGCAGGGAGATTTAAGTGAATAATCCCCTAAACATGATTTTTAGGCCTTTATTCAATATGCTGGTAATCTGCTTCACTGTACTGGAGAACATTTCATTCACTTGAATGGGACTAAAATCCTCTCCAGCACAGCGATGGGACTTCACAGTATATGGAATAAGGGCATTAGTGCACTAAACATTGTAAAGCCTTTCAACATAATATTCAAAGTAATGAAGTTATTTGTATATTTCCTTTCCTTAGTATCATAATCTAATATTCCAAGAGTTTTTATGGACTGTATACATATTCATAATAACAATTCTGGGTTAACATTGGTGGTAAGAAGTTTGTTGGTGTTAAGTTGAGATACCCACCAATGAATGTGTCTCCACAATTTCAGAACTCGTATGGTAGTCAAACTCTTTAGGCTGAGTCCCCGTTGGTCACGGTGGCGCGCTCTATGGTGTGCGTGCCACGCACCACCGCACAGCCCACTATGGAGCAGGCCCCAGTGGCTGTGTGTGTGTGGGCGCCCAAAGAGCTGTGATGCGTATGCTGGCAGGGAAGACAAGAATTTTGTCTTCCCGTGCAGTGGTGAAGTGGCCGGGCGCAGCCAATGGAAGGGCAGATATGCCACATCATGGCTGCACCCCCCCGTCATGGCCCCGTCCCCACACTCCCCTAGAGCTCCCCTACAGACCGCTGATCGCGGCTGTAGTCTCTGCATACGCCGCCATGCGCGCGTGCAGCAGGGAGGACTGGGGCCGTAGCCTTAGAAGAGCCAGGCAAAAATTTTCTCAGAAATTTGAATCAGCAAGTTCCTTTCACCCGCGGATTAGTCTAAAAAAAAAGCATATTCCTTTTTTTAATCACTAAAAATATGCATTGGTTTACAGATATGAGGTAGATTTTAGTCGAATCCTAAGCACCTATGCTCCAAGAAGGAGCACACCTTAGATACGCAAAGAATATTTAAATGACTCATACCCCAAACTACCTTAAAGGATTTCCATAATAACTACAGTATATACAGTATATATATTGACAAGCACCTTGTGAGGAAAGGGGTAGAGCAATAGCTCTAGCACTGTGCGCTAAACGAGCTGCTGGGTAGCACCACTGTTACAGGTGTAGCCCCGGTCTTGTTTTGCCTCCAGGGACCACCTCTGTGGCGTGCCGAGCGATCAGACGGGTGCCGCCGGAGGCAGCGACGGACCCGCCGGCACAATGCAAAGGTGGGGGCCGGAGCAGGGAGCGCTCCGAGTCCCCGGAGTCTCTGGGGCGTTCCCAGCTAGCAGGGGCCGCCATGACAGGTTGCGCGAGCGTGCGCATTGGTCACGCAGGCGCAGTAAGGGTAGCACACGCGGTCCCAATGCTAAAGAGGTCCTGAGTGGACTACAATTCCCAGCAGCCTCGGGTTATTGCCCTTTCACCCACATCACGTGCAGCCAGCCAGCAAATAGGGTTTTGCAGCTTCTCCTGTGGAGGAAGGCTACAATGTTGCGAGGACCACGTTTGGCAGTTGAAGCTGGGAGCAGGAAGGGGAAGGAAGGGTGTAGGGAGCAAGTGGCACCTACACCAGGTAAGGTTCCCCAGATCCCAGGCAGGCCCCGATCCCCACCAGGGTAGGGGGTAAGTACTGAGGGACGGCCCCTAGGTTAGGGACCCTGCCCTTAGGTGTGAGTGTGCAGTCTTGTTAGTGTCACGGCTGTTCAGTGCTGTGGGCGCTGACAAGTAGGCACAGTGAATGTGTGCAGTGTAGCTGCAGGTACCAGGTTGAGTGCAGTGCGGTTGCTGCCAGTACGGATTGAGTGCAGTGGGTTGCTGCAGGTTCCGTGTGAGTGCAGTGGGTTGCTGCAGGTACGGAGTGAGTGCAGTGGGTTGCTGCAGGTTCCGTGTGAGTGCAGTGGGTTGCTGCAGGTACCAAGTGAGTGCAGTGTGTTTCTGCAGGTTCAGTGTGAGTGCAGTGCGTTTGCTGCAGAGGTTAGGGAGAAGTTAGTCAGAGGGGGACCCGGTGTGGTGAAGGGAGAAGTAGAGTGGGTGCAGGGGGTCAGTGACCCACCTGCATAGGACAGGCTACCCCGTAGGCCCCTAGGAGTGTTCCCTGAAGTCACCGAAGGTTGCTGTGCTGCAGGGACGGCCTATAGTAGTAGCGAGCATCACCCTTACTGAGTACCAGCTAGGGACAAAGCGACAAGCGTGCGGAGCAGGTTTGCTGGCGAGTCGTCTGGGACCAGACGGCTGGACATTGAGACCCAGGAGGCAGACCGCTGATTCATCTGACCCTTTGCGAAGAGGTACCGGTCACTGCCGTGACCGGAAGGTACTATAACATCAAGTGCACCAACACCGGTCAACAGGCGCTGACCCCGCCTTAGGCTAAACTCTTTAGGAACACTGAGCGAGTGGTTAAAGAACTGAGCCTATACCAAAATACTATACATGGACACGGTGTGTGGGGCACGCGGGTGAGGGGACGGAGACATTGCTCCTGATGAGTGGGCAGCCACTAAGGTTATACCATTAAAGTATAAGTATATGTTATGTGTATTGCTACGTTGCATTATTACAGTAAAACCAGTTACAATCATAAGGTGTTGTATGTTTCTTGCCCAGGGGAATCTTACATCACGGGGATCCTGGGTAAGTGGAGGCGCTGCGCTAAGTAAATGTATAAGTGTTACCCCAGGCTCCCAGCTAGCGGAGGCTCAGATCTCCTGGAGCCACAGGTTGTGTACAGTGACCAGTAGTTCCTTTGGGAGGGTTCAGAAAAAAGGGCTACATTTGGAGGCGCTGCTGAGATATCAGACCTGGGGTGCCCTGTAATTTTTTTTCTCTATTGTGCTATTTTTGTTTCACCATGTGGGTGCTCTCAAGGCGGGAGAGCCCATGTGCTGACTGCCCGCCCCGCGCGGGGAAATGTTGCAAACAATTGTCCCGGACTGGCGGGAAAACCAGAGCCCCGCCCCCACAATGTGAGTGAGCACAGTGAACAGCGATCAGCCAAGTCTGTTCACCATGAGGGAGGTGACGGCTGCAGTAAAATACACCCTCAGTTGTATAGAGCCTGGCGAACAAGATGTAAGGAATCCACACCTCAGTTTACTGCTTACCTTGCCTCACAGACTTGTGCAGTCCTGGAACACTCCCTCTGGTATCTACTGCAGCTGTGCAACCTATCTCTGCAACCTAGGAATGTGGGAATCTGTCCTGCGCTTCCGTGTGCAGAGTGGCAGTCTGAGATTATGTCAGACACTGGGGCAGCGCATGAAGGAGCTTCGCTTGGCCACAGAATTGACCGGTGCAGGGGGGCTGTTGTTAGCTTACCTCACCTGCTTCTCCGGTCTGGGGCCTGCTCACCTCGGCTGCTCCTGCGTGCCACCGTCAGAAGAGTTGCAGGAAAACAATGGCGGATTTCGGCGCAACTGCGCATGTCTGACTCAGAGAGGCTGCTGGGATCTTCAAAAAACTTTATTCGTGGAACACACAAGGGCTAGCACCGCATTCTCCCCCTCAACGCGTTTCACCCTTAGAATAGGGCTTCGTCTTGGAGTGGGGAGAAGCGGAAGCTGCCTGCTTATATACAGAAAAAGCCCGCGAAAACGGGAACATTTGAATTAAAAACATTAACCCCTCCATTGCTTTTGCCTGTTAACATATATTGCCATTAAAGTGACCAGTGCTAAACACTTGGGTTCCTAATTAGATATGACAATGTGATAGCAATATTTATAAACATATATACTGCTTAAACTCAGGTCAATCAATGGATATATAAAATAAGTAAAAAGGTTGCTGCAAACACTGCTAGTGCATGGTTGAGTCCCATAGATTACAATAACAGCTTATACATTTTCATTGTTTTTGTGTATAAAATTATACTCAAAACTATCCAATACATGTTAATATGAACTGTGTTTAAGCTGATTAACCCTCATATTTTGGGCTCCCACCTGATGCTTGAATGTGACAGGGAGGGGGGGGGGGGAGGGAGAAGGAGATGGGGAAGGGAGGTGGAAGGGGGGGAAGGGAAAAGAGGGGGGGGGGGAGGGGGAGGGGAGGGTGGAGGGAGTGGGGTGGGGGGTTGGGGAAGGGGAGTGGGGGGGGGGGGGGGGAAAGGGGAGGGGGGGGGGAGGGGGGGGGAAGAAGAGGGGGGGGAGGGGGAGGGGAAGAAAAGTTAGTGAGAAATGATCATAGAGAGTAGCATATGCTACTCTCTATGATCATTTCTCACTAACTTTTCTTCCCCTCCCCCTCCCCCCCCCCTCTCTTCCCCCCCCCCTCCCCCCCCTCCCCTTTCCCCTCCCCCCCCCCCCACTCCCCTTCCCCAACCCCCCACCCCACTCCCTCCACCCTCCCCTCCCCCCTCCCCCCCCTCTTTTCCTTCCCCCCTCCTCCACCTCCCTTCCCCATCTCCTTCTCCCTCCCCCCCCCCTCCCCTGTCACATTCAAGCATCAGGTGGGAGCCCAAAATATGAGGGTTAATCAGCTTAAACACAGTTTCATATTAACATGTATTGGATAGTTTTGAGTATAATTTTATACACAAAAACAATGAAAATGTATAAGCTGTTATTGTAATCTATGGGACTCAACCATGCACTAGCAGTGTTTGCAGCAACCTTTTTACTTATTTTATATATCCATTGATTGACCTGAGTTTAAGCAGTTATATATGTTTATAAATATTGCTATCACATTGTCATATCTAATTAGGAACCCAAGTGTTTAGCACTGGTCACTTTAATGGCAATATATGTTAACAGGCAAAAGCAATGGAGGGGTTAATGTTTTTAATTCAAATGTTCCCGTTTTCCGCGGGCTTTTTTCTGTATATAAGCAGGCAGCTTCCGCTTCTCCCCACTCCAAGACGAAGCCCTATTCTAAGGGTGAAACGCGTTGAGGGGGGAGAATGCGGTGCTAGCCCTTGTGTGTTCCACGAATAAAGTTTTTTGAAGATCCCAGCAGCCTCTCTGAGTCAGACATGCGCAGTTTGCGCCGAAATCCGCCATTGTTTCCTATCTCTGCAACCTAGCCTTGTATTCACTCATTGGAGCAGTGCCTTCACACCCCCCTCCGTGGATTGGCCCCACTGGCCTTTAAGTACTGCATCCCCCACAATCCTCCCCTGCCAAGCATAGTCCTTCCTGGATGTCACTAGTGTTCTGCCACATGCCCGAAGGCTTGGCTCTGTTGTGTACTAATCTCTCTAGTTCTATTCCCTAGTTCACGCAGAGTTCTGTTCCTGTCGCCTGTGCTGAAGCGGAGTACTCTCCTTGTTCACTTCAGCTCCTTGTTTCCCCTGAGACCGGCTGTTAGTGTCACGCAGCGGTCTGTTCCTGTCTCCTGTGCTGAAGCAGAGGTTTCCCCAGTGTTGTCTTCAGCTCCCTGGTTCATGGGGCCTGCTGCTCATTCTATATTGCAGAGGCCGTGTCCTGGTTCCTGCGCTGAAGCGGAGGATTCTCCAGCCCGCTCAGGACTCTTGCGCTGAAGCACTGATCTACTACTGCTGCCTGACGGTGTGCCCACTCCGGTCTACCTATCACTTCCTGAGACCAATACCATGGGCCATGGTCGCCGCACACGCAGAGTCCACTCCCGCGCTCGTAAGCTGAAGCGGGGAACTCCTGACTACCTGTTGCCAAACTCCTGCTTGAACAACGTTTACCCTGATGTCTCCAGTCCTGACCCTGGCTTGTCCACTGACGATGCTGCCTTCTCCAGTCCTGACCCTGCTACGTACGACTACGAACTGCGCAATCCGGATCAGCCTGCGTGGTCTAAGGTCGGTGCTTTTACAACCCCACCTCAGCCACGCGGTACGACCCAGGTTTGTGGCGAGCACAATCGTAACAGTATGCTCGGCCCCACAAAACCGGACCGCGCCGTGGCGGGGGTTGGTAAATCTTTAACTGTACCTTTGTCCCAGGCTGCGGACCAGTCCCTGTTTGGAAGACCATACCTGTTTGAGAGACTGCCTCCGCCTGAGAGTGAGTTCTTGTATAAAGGTTTAACCCCTCAGGAAAGACTGATTCGTATACAACTACTTACTGCTGCGGCCGAGTTTATTCGAGCATTTGCCCGTTCTCGGCCGCAGCAGTAGCCTGGACCACACCGGAGGGTGACGGGCGCACGCCGAAGCAGCGGAAGAGCGCCCTCCGATCGGGGCGCTCTCCCTCCCGCTGCCGGGTCCGCCGGGTCCCCCGGTACCCCATGCCGCCGTCCCCCACATCGCGGGACACCAGGGCTCCCTCGGGGAGCCCTTGACGTGCGTGCAGGGGGCGCACGCTCCCGATGACGCGTGACGCGCGGCACGCCGAGGGGCGGCCACTAGCAAGCCAGGAAATCTCCCGGCTTGCGGATCTGGCCGCAGTGCAATAAACTGTGTCGCCAGTGTACTAGATCTCAGCAATTTAAAGAGGAAAGAAAGTCTCAACAGGCCCTGCTCTCCCAAATGCACCTTATTTTTTCCACCTCAGATCGTAAGACTCTAGATCAGATTCTAGATGCCGCCCGTGTGTTGTACCAAGATTTTGACCTAATCTTAAGTGAGTGAGACCCTCTTCTCGCTGCCTACGCACTTTCTAATCACAATTTCTTTTCTGCCAGCCCTGTTACTAAACCCGTGGGGGTACCACCCCTTCCTAAAGATGACCAAGTCGCCCCACTATCACTGGCCCCTAAGGTTGAAGCGGCCACGGTTCCTAGTCCTGAGTTAACCGCCCTGGGTTCTGTCCCCGAGGTTATTCCTGTCTTAACCCCTGCTAGTCAGGCCTATGACTATGACTTCCTCACTGTAAATCCCTGCATTTCTCAGGTCTGTCTGTCTCTCTCTCAGTGCGAACCCTCTTTACCCTCACTTACTAACTTAGAATCTCCCATTCCAGCCCTTGAGGTTTTTCCTGCAATAGCCCCTGCTAGTCAGGCCTATGAGTCCCCCACTGTAAATACCTGCATTCCCCAGGTCAGTGTCTCTTCCCTAGCACCAGAAAATGAACCCCGTTTGTCCTCGCTTTCTAACTTAGAACTTCTAAGCTCTGTCCCCGAGGTTATTTCTGTTTTAACCCCTGCTAGTCTGCTATTTGAAGTCCCCATTGTTAACCTTTGGTATCCTGCAGACTAATGTGAGGTCTCTAGGGGCAAGTAGCTGAAAACCCTATGTCCCCACTCTCGGAGACTAGAGTATCTTTTCCTAATTCTCAGGTACAGCCTAACTTAACCCTTGAGGTTTTTCCTATGTTAACCCCTGCAGGTCAGCCCTATGAACCTCCCTTGGTAAATCCTTGTAGTCCGCCAGTCAAGGACACCTCCTTAGCTTCAGAGGATGAACCCCTTATGTCCCCTGACTCAGCTAAAATTCTTGGGGCTACGCCCCCAGAACTTTCAGCAATACTACTGACTCCAGTTAAAAGTATTCTGGAACCGTTTGTTTCCCTAAGCCTGTTCGCAGAATCCCCCCTCCTAGGTATGTCGCTGACCCAGTCTGTCACTCAGAGAGCTGAAATCCCTGCTTCTGAGCATAGACCCCTTTTCATGGAATCTGTAGTCGTTTCTGATGTCCCAGACACACTTTCCCAAATACCCACTTCAGAGACCAGACAGTTGTGGTTGCCCCCCTTGTACTGTCTGTGTTCTCCTTTTCTCAAAGCTTGGGGTTAAAAGCATACAGTGGTCATTATGCCCCTCCTGTGGTTCATGTGGGGTTCCCAAGAATGTTCGCTGACACACTGTTTTCACTCAGAAGTGACGCTTTTTCATATGTGCTAGCTAGAAGCCAGTACACAGTTTCCCCCTCTCTCTGAAATTTGCCTTGTCGGTCCTGATACTCTGAGAGGAAAAAATCTCCCTTCAGATTCAAAATCTCTTCCTATAGAGGCCGTCCTTGCTGTTGGTTCCCCTGATTTCTCTGCCCATGCAAACCCTCCAGGGATCAGCATATCTGTTGTTACTCCCTTAGTACAGTCTGAGACCACCCTGCCTATATTACTAGTCCTGGTGTTAAAAGCTGAGCTATTTAGTTTTCCTGCCCTTGCTAAACCTCAGCCCCTCAGCACTGCGTCTAAATATGCCCCCAGCAACCGTTGGGTTACTCGGGGTAAAAATTAAAACTCCTGTCTTAAAGGGTACTTTCTCACACATGTCCAGCAAACCTAGAACCTCAGTGATTGATGCTAAGTCACTTATCACTATATCTGATTTTCTCACTAGTCAAACCCAGACACCCTTACCACTGGCTAGGGGTCCTGTTATCAGAATTTTTGCACTAGTAAACACGCCTAATTATGTTTATGTCATGACAGGCACCCCCTGTTGTTGGGGCCCTTGCAGTTTTGGATAGGACTCCTTTTGCTTCTAAGGTTGCTGCTATTGAGAGTTTCCATGGTTCCAACTTGCCGCTTGTTGTCTCTTTGACTTCCATCATTGCTCCCTCATTGTCCGTCACTGACTCTCAGGCACCAGCTCCTGACGCTGGTTCTCCTATCGGTACCCCTGCATTGCTGGATGTTTCTGTTATGGATTCCGAGCCTCCAGCTCCGGAGTCAATTCCTTTACTCGCTGCTGTTTTTGTAGTCTCACAGGTCCCTGTCACTGAAGTATAGACTTCAGCTTCTGATGTTAGCTCCCCTCCCTCCGCTGCCCTTGCTCTGCCTGATTCTCAGGTTTCTGGTGTTGAAGCCCCGGGGCCTGTTCCTACTCCCCAGACAATACTGTCTCCCACTGAGGGTTCTACAGTAGTTGGGAGCTCCACTGCTGATTGCTTCTCTGCCTCTGCGAAACCATGGTTTTTCCCCTCGGAACCTTCTGTTGCCCCTGTTGTTTCCTCTGTGTTGGAAGTGCTCTGTACTTGTCCCAAGATTTCGGTCTCTATGCCTGGTTTACTGCTTGCCTTGTCACCGTCCATACCAATGCCTGGAGGTGCTCCAACCCACCCTATACCCTCGCTGACCACTACCTGGGAGACCTCTGGAGGAGAAGTCCCTCTCAAATTTCTACATGCAGAGGTCAGCCAAGACTTTGTCTGTCCCGAAGGTCGCCCTGGTATATTCGATAAACTATCGATGCTCCTTATCCTGAACTCTGGTCCCATTACTAAAGACTGGGCTCCCAGTGGGGGTTCTTCTGCCGTTTCTGCTCCGGAAACCCCTGGTTCTTCACAGCCCTGGATTCCCAAGCCATTTCGCGTGGCGAGCCATGTACCATGTACCAATGTTGTCTCTACCACCACTCTCATATCCTAGAACAGTACTCACCAAGGAACTGCTCGTTTACGGATCTCCTTTCCGCCTAACTCAATGTCCCCGAGACCCATAGATGGCCCTGTCTGGCTGCAGTTCTCACTGGGGGGTGGGGATATGCAAAGGAGTGCCCACGAGTCTCTGGACCACGACTCTACCCCCAATCCTAGACAGTTCAGGAATAATTCCAGGTCCCCCAACTCTATGAGTGGTCATGTTCGCCCAGAGGTCTCACGTGAAGGGGGGGTAATGTAAGGAATCCACACCTCAGTTTACTGCTTACCTTGCCTCACAGACTTGTGCAGTCCTGGAACACTCCCTCTGGTATATACTGCAGCTGTGCAACCTATCTCTGCAACCTAGCCTTGTATTCACTCATTGGAGCAGTGCCTTCACACCCCCCTCCGGGGATTGGCCCGCTGGCCTTTAAGTACTGCATCCCCACAATCCTCCCCTGCCGAGCATAGTCCTTCCTGGATGTCACTAGTGTTCTGCCACAAGCCCGAAGGCTTGGCTCTGTTGTGTACTAATCTCTCTAGTTCTATTCCCTAGTTCACGTAGAGTTCTGTTCCTGTCTCCTGTGCTGAAGCGGAGTACTCTCCTTGTTGACTTCAGCTCCCTGTTTCCTGAGACCGGCTGCTAGTCTCATGCAGCGATCAGTTCCTGTCTCCTGTGCTGAAGCGGAGTACTCTCCTTGTTTACTTCAGCTCCTTGTTTCCTGAGACCGGCTGCTAGTGTCACGCAGCGGTCTGTTCCTGTCTCCTGTGCTGAAGCGGAGTACTCTCCTTGTTTACTTCAGCTCCTTGTTCACTTCAGTTTCCTGAGACCGGCTGCTAGTGTCACGCAGCGGTCTGTTCCTGTCTCCTGTGCTGAAGCGGAGGTTTCCCCAGTGTTGTCTTCAGCTCACTGGTTCCTGGGGCCTGCTGCTCATTCTCTATTGCAGAGGCCGTGTCCTGGTTCCTGCGCTGAAGCGGAGGATTCTCCAGCCCGCTCAGGACTCTTGCGCTGAAGCACTGATCTACTACTGCTGCCTGACGGTGTGCCCACTCCGGTCTACCTATCACTGTCAGGACGAGCTCACCACAAACGAGGCGGGACCGCGGTGCTGAGGTGGGATAGGATAAAACGCCACCCACAGCTACGAGGGCGCGTCTTGAATGTAGAGTGGTCTGGGAGTCCGAGTCGGGGCAGGAGAGGTTCGGATGGTCGAGGGTACTGTTCGCCAAGTCCAGGGTTAGAGAGAGGAACGTAATCGTTTACCGTTTGCCGGGTTCGGGGTGCCAGAGGTGCGGAGAGTCGTATAGCCGTATGCCAAGTTCGGGATGCCAGAGGTGCGGGTCGTCGTAGAGGAAGCCGGTTCGGTACACAAGGAAGACTGCAAAATAAGACAGGAAAAGACAGGACTAGGGAGGCAGAGAGTGATGAGAACAACTGGTTCTATGCTCAGCCGACGAGTTAATGAAGCTGCAGGGTATATATAGGCAAGAGGGTCCAATGGCCGAGTAGCAAGGTGGGGGGGTGTGAATGGGCCAGACTGAGGCAGGGATAGGTCTAGAGGAACTCCTGGAGGAGGGACTAGACGAACGGGTACATTTGATTGAAGCATTATGAAGGGGAGATATGCCTTTAAGAGGCTGGCGCTCCTCCATGTGGTCGTGCCCCCGTGTGGCCGTACTTGCGGGCGCGTGACCGAGCACACGCCCAGGCCCAACACTAGAAGGAGAGCGCTGGTGTGCGCGCGCGCGTCTAGGCAAGATGGCAATCGGCGTCCTGGAGGAAGGATCGCTGCGAGGCGCGGGAGAGCCCGGTGAAACCGCGGGTAAGTGGGGAGCACGCCGAGGGCGGCGTGACTCCCAGGTCGTTACAGTACCCCCC
Organism: Ascaphus truei; assembly: GCF_040206685.1. NCBI lineage: Eukaryota > Metazoa > Chordata > Amphibia > Anura > Ascaphidae > Ascaphus > Ascaphus truei. The sequence continues at coordinate 190,037,809 of NC_134486.1, read as the reverse complement.
CCTTCAGGGGCGACCTCCGGGCGTCCATGTCATGGCTTGGAGGGATTCTTACGATGGAAAGCCTGGACGAGTCGTGGTGCGTGGAGATCCCGGTGGGGAATCCATGAACGTTCCTCTGGTCCGAACCCCCTCCAGTGGACCAGGTATTGTACTCCTCCTCTGGAAATCCTAGAATCCAGGATAGACTGGACCTCGTACTCCTGTTGACCTTGGATCAGAAGAGGAAGTGGAGGAGAAGTAGTCTTAGAAAAGCGAGGACTCTGAAATGCTGGTTTAAGCAAAGATACATGGAAGACTGAAGGCATCTTCATCGAGGGTGAAAGGCGCAGGCGATAAGCCACAGGATTAATCCTCCTGACCACGGGAAAGGGACCGAGGAACTTGGGAGCTAGCTTCATGGTAGGAACCTTTAGTCGGATATTCCTGGAAGAAAGCCAGACCCTGTCTCCTGGGACGAACTCCGGAACCTGGCGTCGAAGGCGATCTGCCTGGAGTTTCTGTCTCCCTGTGGCCAGCTTTAAGTTCTCCTGAATCCTCGTCCATAAGTCTTTCAGCCGGGAGATGCGCTTGTCAACCGCTGGTACTCCTGAGGATAGAGGGGAGAAGGGTAAACGGGAAGGATGAAAGCCACAATTTATGAAGAAGGGAGATTCTTGAGTGGAGTCATTGCGGAGGGAGTTAAGAGCAAACTCGGCCCAAGGAAGCAGATCCACCCAGTCATCCTGTGTATCGGTTATAAAACATCGAAGGTATTGTTCCAGGTTTTGGTTGGCCCTCTCCGTCTGCCCATTGGTCTGTGGGTGGTATCCCGAGGAGAATTGTAGTGAAATACCCAATTTTCGGGAAAAATCTCCTGGATGAAAACATTCGCAAGCCTGGAGGAATTCGGAAGACCCCTCAAGGGAACAAGGTGCGTCTGTTTGAAAAACCATCAATTACCACAAGAATCGTATTCATCCCTTTGGAGTTTGGGAGCTCTACGATGAAGTCCATAGAAATATGGTTCCAGGGCCGGTCCGGAATGGGTAAAGGAAGGAGAAGGCCTGCTGGTCTGACCCGGGGTACTTTGTTGCGGGCGCATGTGCCACACGCTTTCACAAACTCCTCCACATCCTTAGCCCTCTCTGGCCACCAGAAGGTACGTTGAACAAGGTCGTTGGTTTTCCGTATCCCTGGATGTCCTGCCGATTTAGAGGAATGGCACCACTCGAGAACCCTTTTGCGGTGTTGGGGTGCCGTGTAGAGTCTTCCCTCCGGAACCTTGAACCCCATCGGAGCCTGTGATTGCTCGGATTGAATCTTGTCCATGATATCAAATGAGTTGGCGGACAGAATACATCTAGAGGGAATTATCATCTCTAGCTGCTCTTCAGACTTGTCCTCTGCAAGGAACTGTCGAGACAGGGCGTCCGCCTTCAGATTTTTGGAGCCAGGAATGAAGGAGATGAGGAAATTGAACCGTGAAAAGAATAGTGCCCAGCGGGCTTGTCGAGAGCTCAAACGACGTGCCCCTTCTAAGTAGAGAAGGTTCTTATGGTCTGTGAGTATGGTTATGGGTGTCTCCGTACCTTCTAAGAAGTGTCTCCACTCTTCTAATGCCAATTTGATAGCCAAAAGCTCCCGGTTCCCGACATCATAATTGCGTTCTGTGGACGAGAATTTCTTCGAAAAGAAGGCACATGGGTGTAGTCTGGCTAAGGGAGAAGTCCTTTGGGACAGGACATCCCCAGCCCCGATGTCAGAGGCATCTACCTCCAGGGTAAATGGAAGTTTAGGATCTGGGTGGGTGAGGATAGGGGCAGACACAAAAGCCTTTTTTAGAAGATTGAATGCCCGTATGGCGGTTTCAGATCATGATGAAGGATCTGCACCCTTCTTGGTGAGAGCAGTTATGGGAGATACCGTAGAAGAAAAATTGCGAATAAAGCGCCGGTAATAGTTTGCAAAACCTAGAAAGCGTTGCACGGCTTTGAGGGTGGTCGGACGGGGCCAGTCCAAAATAGCCTTAAGTTTTTCTGGATCCATATTGAAGCCGGAGTCAGAGATAACGTATCCCAGAAATGCCACGGACGTGAGATGGAAATGGCATTTCTCCAATTTCGCAAAGAGATGGTTCTCCCGGAGGCGTAACAGCACCTGTTGAACGTGTTTGATGTGTTCTTGAGTGGATTTAGAAAATGGTTTTTTTTTTTCCACAAAAAGGTTTTTATTATTGAATTACAGTACATTGCATACAGTATCTACCAACCCACTATCTTTCTTTATTGTACCATAACCCAATTTTTCTTTTTTCCGCCGTCCTCCGTTTTAACACAGACATACCGGGTAGACTCACTCACGAACCTAACAAACCAGACGGACACAGAAAAAAGGGGGGGGGGGAGGGATGGGGGGGAGGGGGGGCGAGCTCATTGTCTTCTCTGTGTTCACCGAATCCATTCTTGTCTATACTCAAAGGGGCAGCTTGTACCTGTGGGCGTTCTACTTACCGTCTGCCCTACCTGTTCCCTTTTTACACGTCGTCTGAACTGGTTCCTCATAGGAGAATGCATCTATTTATATTATGGCATGATGGTGGTGGCATCCACCCCCGGGATGTCCGAGTGGTCCAGCCACTTGGTCCAAATTTTCCAAAAATTTATGCCGGTGTCGTTGACCAGACTCGTCAACTGTTCCATTAGAAAATGTTTTGATGTCATCTAGGTAGACGATAAGGAATTTGTTGAGAATGTCCCGAAAAATCTCATTGACGAAATCCTGAAAGACTGCGGGTGCGTTGCACAGACCGAACGGCATGACCAGGTATTCATAGTGGCCATCATGGGTGTTAAAAGCCGTCTTCCACTCGACCCCCTCACGTATCCTTACTAAATTGTAGGCACCTCTTAGGTCCAGTTTAGAAAAGATAGTAGCTCCCTGAAGACGGTCGAAGAGTTCCGGTATCAAGGGCAGCGGGTAGCTGTTCTTGCGCGTGATGTTATTCAAACCCCGGTAATCGATGCATGGACGAAGAGAACCGTCCTTCTTTTTTACGAAAAAGAAGCCTGCTCCGACTGGGGAGGAAGACTTTCAGATGAAACCCCTCTCTAAATTCTCTGCAATGTAAGTGTTCATGGCTTTAGTCTCTGGGAGAGAGAGAGGATAGGATCGTCCTCTGGGAAGAGGTGCCCCGGGTAGTAGGTCAATTGGGCAGTCGAAAGAACGGTGCGGAGGAAGAACCTCGGAACGTGCTTTGTCGAACACATCGCAGAATTCCAGATACACAGAAGGTAGGAAGTCAACCTTCTCTGGCAGGGTAGACAACCCACCAATCTTCTGGAAAATCCTGGTACATGTCTTGGCACATGGAGTACCCCACTGGATGGGTTCATCCGTCCAGTCGATGCGAGGATTATGGACTTGGAGCCAAGGAAGACCCAAAATCAGCTCAACAGAGGGAGTGTGGATAACATCGAGAGTAATGATCTCCGCATGAACGTCGACGACCTGTAGTAGGAGAGGCACCGTCTGTAGCGTGATGAATGCCGGCTGTAGGGGTCGACCGTCAATGGCCTCCAAACCTACTGGCGTCCTTTTACTGATAAGTCGAATATTGTTCCGTCTAGCAAAGCTTTGATCGATGAAATTGCCTGCGGAACCGGAGTCTATAAATGCCCGTGCTTGAGTCTGAAACCCCTTTCCAGACAGTGTTACTGGCAACAGTATCCGGGTGGGAAGGATGTCTTTGATGATGGGAGAAAGGGTCAGTATTCCCAATGAGACTCTCCGGGATCTCATTGGGGGTTGGTGTTTCCCGGCTTGTGGGGACACTGGAGTACTACGTGACCGGAATTGCCACAATACATGCAGAGATCGGCATTGCGCCGATGTTGTTTCTCAGCAAAAGACAGCTTGTTACCTCCCAACTGCATTGGTTCTGGGGCGTCCCCGGATGGGGGAGTTGGAGACACGAACGAAGGAGCAAGAGGCCTTGAAACCCGTTGACGGTAACGAGAACGTTCAGTCCTCCGCTCCTGCAGATGCTGATCCACCCAAACGCACAGATCGATCAAATCCTCTAGGTCAGTGGGACGTTCCCGCGCCGCGAGCTCATCCTTTAGGGATTCGGACAGGCCTTGCCAAAACGCTGAAGATAGTGCTTCATTGTTCCATCCTGTCTCAGCAGAAAGTGTGCGGAACTCCACAGCGTACCGGGCGACGGAACGATCTGCCTGGGTTATGTGATGAAGAGAGGATGCTGCCGTTAATTGCCGTGCAGGGGTGTCGAAGACTCTTCGGAACTCATGGACGAAGAGGTCGATGTCCTGTATGATGGGTCCTTGTTGTTCCCAGATGGGAGAAGCCATGATATAGCCGACCCTAGAGACGGAAGAGACAAAACGAGAGGGCGAGAGTCGGAATTGGATGAGGCATTGATTAAGGAAGCCCCTACATCCTTGGGGATCCCCAGCATAGTGTTTGGGAGCAGGAATACTGGGTTCCAAAGCAAACGGAGGTGCTGGAAAGGCTGTTGCGGAGGCTGTGGAAGCCGTGGGTGAAGGTACCCGACTGGAAGCTCGGGCTTGGATGGTAAGGGAATGAAGGCTTTGCTGAAACATCTCTATCCGCCTATCATTTTGTTCCAGATAAGTCTCTAGCCTGGTGAAGAGATTCGTGTGGGTATTTAAAGTACGCTCCACCTCAGCGGGGTCCATGTTTGTAGGGCTGAGCATAATGTCAGGACGAGCTCACCACAAACAAGGCAGGACCGCGGTGCTGAGGTGGGATAGGATAAAACGCCACCCACAGCCACGAGGGCGCGTCTTGAGTGTAGAGTTGTCTGGGAGTCCGAGTCAGAGCAGGAGAGGTTCGGATGGTCGAGGATACTGTTCGCCAAGTCCGGGGTTAGTCTGGGGTTAGAGAGAGGAACGTAATCGTTTACCGTTTGCCGGGTTCGGGGTGCCAGAGGTGCGGAGAGTCGTATAGCCGTATGCCAAGTTCGGGATGCCAGAGGTGCGGGTCATCGTAGAGGAAGCCGGTTCGGTACACAAGGAAGACTGCAAAACAAGACAGGACAAGACAGGACTAGGGAGGCAGAGAGTGATGAGAACAACTGGTTCTATGCTCAGCCGACGAGTTAATGAAGCTGCAGGGTATATATAGGCAAGAGGGTCCAATGGCCGAGTAGCAAGGTGGGGGTGTGTGAATGGGCCAGACTGAGGCAGGGATAGGTCCAGAGGAACTCCTGGAGGAGGGACTAGACGAACGGGTACATTTGATTGAAGCATTATGAAGGGGAGATATGCCTTTAAGAGGCTGGCGCTCCTCCATGTGGGCATGCCCCCGTGTGGCCGTACTTGCGGGCGCGTGACCGAGCACACGCCCAGGCCCGACACTAGAAGGAGAGCGCTGGCGTGTGCGCGCGCGTCTAGGCAAGATGGTGATCGGCGTCCTGGAGGAAGGATCGCTGCGAGGCACGGGAGAGCCCGGTGGAACCGTGGGTAAGTGGGGAGCACGCCGAGGGCGGCGTGACTCCCAGGTCGTTAGAATAACTTCCTGAGACCAATACCATGGGCCATGGTCGCCGCACGCGCAGAGTCCACTCCCGCGCTCCTAAGCTGAAGCGGGGAACTCCTGACTACCTGTTGCCGAACTCCTGCTTGAACAACGTTTACCCTGATGTCTCCAGTCCTGACCCTGGCTTGTCCACTGATGATGCTGCCTTCTCCAGTCCTGACCCTGTTACGTACGACTACGAACTGCGCAATCCGGATAAGCCTGCGCGGTCTAAGGTCGGTGCTTTTACAACCCCACCTCAGCCACGCGGTCTGACCCAGGTTTGTGGCGAGCACAATCGTAACACAAGAGGAGTGAACGTAACTGTTATTTTGTGTCCATGCTTACAAAGGGACTTGAATATACCTGGTAGTGAGGACTTTGATGCCTATCAGCTACCGCGTGGGGTGTTCGTGACACAAGTGGAAGGGAAGAAGTGTCTCCAAGGTCCCTGTTCTAAATGTGATTTCCCAGGTTGTAAATTGACCTGGGGACCCCAGTGTGCCTGCTGTGGGGCACGGTTCCTGTGTCCCAAGCAGCTGCAGCCTACAGAACCGCTAGAGAAAGAAGAGGAGGGGCCTGACCTCTCTACTAAAGTGAGTTATGCTGGTAATCAGTCTGTCCTAATTCCAGAGGCCTCAGGGGACCCGTGTGTCCAAACCAATGTTGCAGACACGGTTCCAGACATCCTAATGGTAGAGCAGGAACCTCTGATGGCGGAACTCGTGGAGGAAGAGGAGGACACTGTTGCAGAAACTGATTATTTTTCCTCCGAGAATGAAATAGACTGCCAGGGGTTACACCCTAACGCGTATGTACCTCAGCACTTGCCAGGAACAGATTTCCTTGTGCTACTGTGCCCCTGCCTGCAGGAAGCCTATGCCAAGGGAGTCGATATGTCCCAGTTCCCGCTAGGCTTCCAGACAACCGAGGTGGACGGAGAAACGTGTATACAGTGTTTTAGTACCACTTGTGACTGTTCAAGAGGCGCACTGGCGTGGGAGCCCGAATGTGACTGCTGCGGTGAATGTTTCTTGAAGCCTATTATGCCCCAGCCTGCGGAATCCACAGAGAACACTGATACTGATGTGACTGATCTCTCTATCCAGGCGGTTGAAGCCACTGCTAGTCCACCTACCTGAGCTATGGAGGTTGTGGAGGGCCCGTGTGCCCAAATGGACATTCCAGACCCGGTTCCCGAGCAGGAACCACAGATCCCAGAACCGCAGATTCCGGAATCACAGGGTAAGGTGTCTTTACCCCATCCTCTTTTGGTGATTCCGGCGACCAACCACTCGTGGTGATGCGCCTGTCGGAGGACCACTCGTGCCAAGTCACTGAGCCAACTATTTTGGCGGATGCAGAGCCTGCTGTGGGTCCGTGTGCCCTACTGTGGCCAGTCCGGCCTTCTACGATAGTACCAGTGGTCCCAGGCTTGGGATCAGTACCTGCCAACGACGACAGGGGTGAGTTGACTGCCCCAGGGGTGTCGGGTGTGAGCTCCCCGGTGATCTTGGAGCCTGGTGGCTCCAAAGGTAGGGTCACCCGGGCGATGAGCTCACCTCGTCATCGCCTCCTGGTGGAGGTGCCTCTCCCAGAAGATCTCTGCAGACCAGGGAGCGGATTTGACCTCATCGAGGTATCCGGTACAGCGGCCCGGAGCGACGCCTACTCCTACACAAGGAATCTCCAAGCTGTTTCTTCTCCAGACGTGGGCCTGCACGTAGACATTGTGCTGTCCCCAGAAGATGTCACCGTTAAAGGGATTGCTGGAGCGGACAAAGACTGTGCTGAGACCGCTCTGGTAGTTGTGGCCTCTACCATGCGCACGATGGAGCGCTTCGTTCGCCATGTGGTGGACCGAGGCAAGAGACTGAACCTCCCTGTCTCCCGCGAGACGAAAGCGGATGATCAGGCCAGGGGCAATAACAAAAACCCCGTACTATTTTTTCTGCGCGGGGGAGGCGATGGCTTGGCGGTAGAGACTGTAACACCTGATCTTGAGTTCCAAAAGACTCACAGGAGTCAAAGTGGGATACCCTCACCCAATCAGTTAGAGGCACTCCACTATGATACTCAGCTGGCCTCGGGTATCCACGTGATTATGTTGGGTACCGGTGAACAAATGCATGTTGTGTGTTGTGTATCGTTTGCAATGCATTTTTTATTATATAACCCCCTGTTGCATGGTTGCTACCGAAGCGAGGTCGTTGGGATTCTGCGAGGGAGAGAATGTAGCCCTGGTCTTGTTTTGCCTCCAGGGACCCCCTCTGTGGCATGCCGAGCGATCGCGGGTGTCGCCGGAGGCAGCGATGGACCCGCCGGCACAACGCAAAGGTGGGGGCCAGAGCAGGGAGCGCTCCGAGTCCCCGGAGTCTCTGCGGTGTAACCGGCTAGTGGGGGCCACCATGACAGGTTGCGCGAGCGTGCGCATTGGTCGTGCAGGTGCAGTAAGGGTAGGGCACGCGGTCCCAATGCTAAAGAGGTCCTGAGTGGACTACAATTCCCAGCAGCCTCTGGGGATTACCCTTTCACCCACATCATGTACAGCCAGCCAGCAAATAGGGTTTTGCAGCTTCTCCTGTGGAGGCAGGCTACAATGTTGCGGGGACCACGTTTGGCAGTTGAAGCTGGGAGCAGGAAGGGGAAGGAAGGGTGTAGGGAGCAAGTGGCTCCTACACCAGGTAAAGTTTCCCAGATCCCAGGCAGGCCCAGTGCTGCCGGTACGGAGTGCACAATTCCAAAGTGGGTTGCTGCAGGTTCCGTGTGAGTGCAGTGGGTTGCTACAGGTACCAAGTGAGTGCAGTGGGTTGCTACAGGTTCTGTGTGAGTGCAGTGGGTTGCTGCAGGTACCAAGTGAGTGCAGTGGGTTGCTGCAGGTTCAGTGTGAGTGCAGTGCGTTTGCTGCAGAGGTTAGTCAGAGGGGACCCGGGTGGTGAAGGGAGAGGTAGAGTGGGTGCAGGGGGTCAGTGACCCACCTGCATAGGACAGGCTACCCCGTAGGCCCCTAGGAGTGTTCCCTGAAGTCACCGAAGGTTGCTGTGCTGCAGGGACGGCCTATAGTAGTAGCGAGCATCACCCTTACTGAGTACCAGCTAGGGACAAAGCGACAAGCGTGCGGAGCAGGTTTGCTGGCGAGTCGTCTGGGACCAGACGGCTGGACATTGAGACCCAGGAGGCAGACCGCTGATTCATCTGACCCTTTGCGAAGAGGTACCGGTCACTGCCGTGACCGGAAGGTACTATAACATCAAGTGCACCAACACCGGTCAACAGGCGCTGACCCCGCCTTAGGCTAAACTCTTTAGGAACACTGAGCGAGTGGTTAAAGAACTGAGCCTATACCAAAATACTATACATCAGGGCTGCACAACATACGGCCCGCGGGCCACATGCGGCCCGTCTGGCCTCTCTGTGCGGCCCGGCCCGTGATGACTCTGGCCGGGCGCCTGTTAATTAAATAAATTTAAAAAAAAAAAAGTTTAAAAAAAATGGCGGCGATTCATCTCTCCTCCCAGCCCCCTCCCTCCCTCTCCCTCCCAGCCCCCTCCCTCTCCCTCCCAGCCCCCAGGTTTTGCGGTGCGCGGGGACAGCAGCAGCCGTGTGTTTTATTTTTTTCAATAGCAGGCTGCTGCCGGGGAGATCAGAGCATGCAGGGGGCGGGGCTTAGTACCGGGGAGAGGATGTGCTGAGCTGATCTAAGAGAGAGGTGAGAGGTGAGAGGTGAGAGATGAGAGGTGAGAGGTGAGAGGGTGTGTGTGTGTGTGTGTGTGTGTGTGTGTGTCTGCTGACAAGTGAGGGGGGTGGGCTGCTGACAAGTGAGGGGGGGCTGGGCTGCTGACAAGTGAGGGGGGGCTGGGCTGCTGACATGTGAGGGGCAGTGGGGGTTGAGAGAGTGATGTGAGGTGCAGGGGGGGGGGAGAGAGTGATGTGAGGTGCAGGGGGGGAGAGAGTGATGTGAGGTGCAGGGGGGAGAGAGTGATGTGAGGTGAAGGGGGGGAGAGAGAGTGATGTGAGGTGCAGGGGGGAGAGAGAGTGATGTGAGGTGCAGGGGGGGAGAGAGAGTGATGTGAGGTGCAGGGGGGGGGAGATACTGATGTGAGTTGCAGGGGGAGGGTGAGAGTGATGTGAGTTGCAGGGGGAGGGTGTGATGTGAGTTGCAGGGGGGGAGATACTGATGTGAGTTGCAGGGGGGGGGGAGAGAGTGTCATATTGAGGGGAGGGGGAAAGAGTGTCACATTGAGGGGAGGGGGAGAGTGTCACATTGAGGGGAGGGGGAGAGTGTCACATTGAGGGGAGGGGGAGAGTCATATTGAGGGGAGGGGGAGAGTCATATTGAGGGGGAGGGGGGAGAGAGTGTCATTAAGGGGAGGGGGAGAGAGTGTCATATTGAGGGAAGAGAGACATGGGGGGGATGCTGACTTGTGGGGGGGGGATGCTGACATGGAATGGGCTGGGGGGATGTGGAGGGGGTATTGTATGTTTGATGTGGAGGGGGGTATTGTGTGTTTGATGTGGAGGGGGTATTGTGTGTTTGATGTGGAGGGGGGTATTGTGTGTTTGATGTGGAGGGGGGTATTGTTGTGGGTGAGGGGGAGAGATGGGGGGTATGAGAGATAGATGGGGAGTATCGTAAAGATTGATAGTGAGGGGGTTCTGGGGGAGATATGAGGATGATGATGATGATGAGGAGAGATGATGATGATGATTTAACCCGTGCGGCCCCAAATTTTTTTTCCTTGGAGCAGTTCGGCCCTTCTCGCTTTACGAGTTGGGCAGGCCTGCTATACATGGATACGGTGTGTGGGGCACGCGGTGAGGGGACGGAGACATTGCTCCTGATGAGTGGGCAACCACTAAGGTTATACAGTTAAAGTATAAGTATAATGTTATGTGTATTGTTACGTTGCATTATTACAGTAAAACCAGTTAGAATCATAAGGTGTTGTATGTTTCTTGCCCAGGGGAATCTTACATCACGGGGATCCTGGGTAAGTGGAGGCGCTGCGCTAAGTAAATGTATAAGTGTTACCCCAGGCTCCCAGCTAGCGGAGGCTCAGATCTCCTGGAGCCGCAGGTTGTGTACAGTGACCAGTAGTTCCTTTGGGAGGGTTCAGAAAAAGGGGCTACACAGGTATCTGAGGTGTTCTTTTTCTCCTTTCTCTCTCTCTCTTTCTTTCTCTCTCTCTCTCTCCTTCTCTCTCTCCTTACACTGAAAAACAGATTGGGGATGTACAGAGCTGGATTTAAAAAAAGCAATCTGTGCTGCTCACGTATAAAGAGATATTTTTTTCCCCCCATTTTAGTACTCTTTGAAAGTTCTGGTCTTTGTCTCTTGAACCCTGCTTTCTGTATCTACAATTCTTGTAATTTTCCCTTCATCAAATAACAAGCAATGAAAAGCAGGATTTCAAGGATGGACGAAAATGGCCTTCATGGATTGTCAAAGAAATCAATAAAAACAAATCAAAAAAGAAAAATGTCAACATTTTTTCATCTTTAGGGATTTTTCAAACAGCAAAAAAAGGTTTAGGACTATGAAATAATGCAGCATTTAAAATGAATTTAGCTTTAAATGCATTTAGAGAGTTCATGCTGTAAAAATGCAGTTCAAGCAATATCATACATGTATAGTTTATTTTTTTAAATAAATCAGTTCTATACTATGAGAAAATAATTGTAGCATTAAAAAAAACACATTTTTAAAGACATTTATAATGTATTATAATGTAACAAGCATTTACAAAGTTACATCCCCTTCCTCTTCTTACACAGGCTCTGGCATACCCCTGTTTGAGCCCTGCCCTCTCTCTAGCAGTGAACTAATTGTATCTAGTGACTGCTTGGTCACATGATCTTCCCCAAAGAACTTTGCATATTTGGTCCTCTTCTGCTGCACTGACAGCCATTTAGTGAACCCCTGAGCCGAAGTTTCGTCGATCGATCGGCAACTTAGCTAATCACTTGTCAGTGTGTAGATTGCATTGATGCACATATTGAATGGATTTTTTTATAGCAGGCGTCCCTGCCTTCCCCCCTTCACCCTCCCCGCCCCCCCAAAAAAAACCTATAGGGGGTTAACACATAAAATGTTAGTATCTTTGACCCCTGAGCATGTCCTGCTACTTTTTTTTTTTTGAAACTCAGATTTTATTGAGAATGTTTAAAGGGGATAGGGATGGAGGACAGAAAATAAAAAGGGGAGGGGCAAGGGGAAATTAAATATTTCATCAACAATGTAAATCACAGCAGGTAACAATAGGTACATTTCAGGATTACAGCTTTAATTTGTTTCAATCCTAAAATATATAGCCAATTCCAAACAAAGAAAGCAGAGAAACAAAAGATTTTACCTTCGTGTAAAATGTGGGGGGAAAGGTTCCAGAGCCTTGTACCCAAAGGTGGAGGGCACCTGCGGAAAAATATAACATGAAAACCCAAAACATAATCTAGTTGATCTAGGGGGTCCCACATTTTATTAAAACATTTTGTGTTGTGTTTCAGGAACTCTGTGAGTTTATTTTTTAATGTTATTTTTAGTGTTTAAAAGAATGATTTTCTTAATTAGTGTGTGAGGTACTGGGTTCTGGGAAAGCTCAATTTTAACCTCCCAGGCACTTAAAATGTCAAATGCTTTTTAGAGATGGACAAAAAATTTGCTAAAATTAAAATTCGTAACGGACAGGCGAGTTCCTTTTTGCCAGAGATTTCTTCGGTGAGAGAGAGATTTATACTATATACCTATATATATATATATCCTCACAAACCTCCCGCCAAATAACATTAGTTGAGACGCCTGTACCCCCATTTCTCAGAAGGTGCCTTAGATTTGTCAGCATAGTTAGGGTGACCAGACGTCCCCTTTTTGCCGGGACAGTCCCGGTTTTTCGGTTGCTGTCCCGGTTTCCTGTGTGTCCCGGAAATGTCCCGGTTTTCCCCCGTGTGTTCCCGTTTTTTTTAATGTCCGTGGCGGCGCGCGAGTGAGCAGCGCGCGGAGGAGGAGACTGCAGCAGCCCGGCGGTGAGTATTTTTTTTTAATGCCAGGGTTTGGGCTTCTGTAGAAACATGCTGGGCCTTGCTGATTGGAGGATATGGCCCGGCATTGTACAATGTCCCGCCCCCCGGCATTTGCTACCTTGGCCAATCCCCTGCGTCCCGGCATTAAGCCCCTCCCATGGCATCATTGTTCACCGAGGCCCGGCATGTGGGAATGGAAAGGAAGGGTGCCTGGGGGAGGCAGGGCCTGGGTGGGGGAGGCAGGGCCTGGGTGGGGGGGGCAGGGCCTGGGTGGGGGGGCAGGACCTGTGTGCCTGGGGTGGGTAGGGCCAGGGTGCCTTGGGGCAGGGGGCAGGGCCAGGGTGCCTGGGGGCAGGGCTTCCGCTTCCTGCTGCAGAGCACACGTGGTGTGTGTCTCTACCCGCTCCTGGCTCCTCTGCGCGGGTGTCTCCCCCCCTCTGCCCGCCTGGGGTGATATGAGGTGGGTTTTTGATCCTTTGCCTCCTGTCCTGGCGCTCCCTTCCCCTATGGTCCCCTTGGTGCGGTAGATGGGCGCGGGGGCGGGCAGTGGTGGCTGCGCGGTGTCCCCCCATTCTGCCCCGGGAACCCGTGGCTGCCCGCCCGGGGAGGGGGGGTGGCAGTTTGTACCTTTGCGTCCCGGCGCTCGCCAAACCACCCCCCCCCCCTTGGTGTGGGAGATGGGCGCGGGGGTGGATGCAGGGGGAGGCGGGGAGCCGCCTGCTTGTGGCTGCCACTGTCCTGTACTCCACTGTGTGTGTGTGTGTGTACCAGTGTGTGTGTACCAGTGTGTTTGTGTGTGTGTGTACCAGTGTGTGTGTACCAGTGTGTGTGTACCAGTGTGTGTGTGTGTGTGTGTGTACCAGTGTGTGTGTGTGTACCAGTGTGTGTGTGTACCAGTGTGTGTACCAGTGTGTGTACCAGTGTGTGTGTGTGTGTACCAGTGTGTGCGTGTACCAGTATGTGTGTGTACCAGTGTGTGTGTACCAGTTTGTGTGTACCAGTGTGTGTGTACCAGTGTGTGTGTATGTGTGTACCAGTGTGTGTGTGTGTATACCAGTGTGGTGTACCAGTGTGTGTACCAGTGTGTGTGTGTGTGTACCAGTGTGTGTGTGTGTGTGTGTGTGTGTGTACGTGTGTGTGTACCTGTGTGTGTACCTGTGTGTGTGTGTCTCCCTCACTCCCTGTCCCTTCCTCCCCTCTCCCCGTCTCCCCCTCTCTCCCCCTCTCTGTCTCCCCCTCTCTGTCTCCCCCTCTCTGTCTCCCCCTCTCCCCCTCTCTGTCTCCCCCTCTCTGTCTCTCCCTCTCTCTGTCTCTCCCTCTCCCCCTCTCTGTCTCCCCCTCTCTGTCTCCCCCTCTCTGTCTCCCCCTCTCCCCCCCCTCTCCTCCTCTCTCCCCCTCTGTCTCACCCTCTCTCTGTCTCACCCTCTGTCTCACCCTCTCTCTGTCTCCCCCTCTCTGTCTCCCTCTCTCTCCCTCTCCCCCCCTCTCTCCCCCTCTCTCTCCCCCTCTCACCCTCTCTCTCACCCTCTCTCTTCTCTCTCTCTCACCCCATCTCTCTCTCTCTCACCCTCTCTCTCTCACCCTCTCTCTCTCTCTCTCTGCCAGTCTTTCTCTCTCACCCTCTCTCTGCCTGTCTCTCTCACCCTCTCTCTGCCTGTCTCTCTCTCTCACCCTCTCTCTGCCTGTCTCTCTCTCTCACCCTCTCTCTGCCTGTCTCTCTCTCTCACCCTCTCTCTGCCTCTCTCTCTCTCTCACCCTCTCTCTGCCTGTCTCTCTCTCTCACCCTCTCTCTGCCTGTCTCTCTCTCTCACCCTCTCTTTGCCTGTCTCTCTCTCTCACCCTCTCTCTCTCACCCTCTCTCTGCCTGTCTCTCTCTCTCTCTCTCACCCTCTCTCTGCCTGTCTCTCTCTCTCACCCTCTCTCTGCCTGTCTCTCTCTCTCACCCTCTCTCTCTCTCACCCTCTCTCTCTCACCCTCTCTCTCTCACCCTCTCTCTCTCACCCTCTCTCTCACCCTCTCTCTCTCACGCCCTCTCTCACCCTCTCTCTCTCACCCCCTCTCTCTCACCCTCTCTCCCACCCTCTCTCTCACCCTCTCTCTCTCACCCTCCCTGTCTTATCTTAACTGCCGTATACCTACACCGAAGTAACCTACCCTGCTTTCTTCCAGATCTGACTCAAGTTTCACACGGGAGACCTCAGAAGACAGGCAAGGAACACCTCCACTCCAGTATAGTACCTTGAGGGACTGCGGATCAGGTAAGATCCCAGGCGGGATTGCTGCTTTAGAAGCTGTGAAGAGGGGGCATCCTGACACTGGTTAATGGGTTCAGAATCATTCACATCTGGGTTTTTTTTTCGATTGGTGAGGTCAGCCGACACACACACACACACACGTAACAAGGACTAATTGTTGTACATTATAAGTGTAATACAATAAATAAACTGTTATGCAAAAAAACGAATCCTGTTATTAGTTCTTACTAGGAATTTATTCCATTTTTTTTAAGGGGCGGGATTGCTGCTTTAGAAATTGTGAAGAGGGGGCATCCAGACACTGGTTAATGGGTTCAGAATCATTCACATCTGGGTTTTTTTTTGTTCGATTAGTGAGGCACGCACATACACACACACAACTATGTAACAAGGACTAATGGTAGTAAAGTATAAGTGTACTACAATAAATAAACTGTTATGTAAAAAAAAAAAAAAAATGTCCCGGTTTTTCATTTTCAAAATCTGGTCACCCTAAGTATAGTTCTTATGGAAGTGTGGGAGTCATTTACAGATACTTTACATATTGTATTAGCATATCTCTCAGGTGTGTTCTGTTTTTAGCACAAGTGTGTATCACTATGTTAGTTAGAGAGAGGTTTGAGAGGATATATATAGAACTTGGGTCTAGTAAAATCTCTCCCTTTCTCTCCTCCCCCGATTTTGGAAGGTCCGCCCATCTCTCATGCTTATATCTCCTGACAGGGCACCTGATTGTAAAAGTAAAAAAGCACTGGAAAGGAAAAAGAGATCTCTCAAAGTAAAGCTGCTTTAATCCAAATTAGTACAAGGATAAAATGTTGCATACAAACGCCAGATTACTGGGTCTAATTTGCTTTCACAAAATGTAGGCTTCATGTGATCTATTTACACACATATGCTACGTATTCCCTAATGCTAAATTTATGTATATTGCCTGTTTCAACAAACATCACCCAGACACAGTGAAGCGGAAGGATTGCACGGAAACAGTCTCCTTCAGGAGACTGCTCTGAACAATGCTGCAACAATAGAAAGCAAAGACAGCCCCAATGACCAGACCATAAGGACATGTACGGTATGGATTTGGTAGGGGGGAATAATGTGTGTGTGTGTGTGTATGTATATATATATATATACAGTGTTCGACAAACCTATACATTTGCTCGCCCCGGGCGAGTGGATTTAACCCCCGGGCGAGTAAATATTGGCCCAAGCAGCACACGTTTGGTACTAGGTGGCGAGTAGATTTTTTGGTGATTTGTCAACCACTGTATATATATATAAACCCGGTCGCCCACTCGCCAGCTGCAATCGGATATTGGCTCGTGTCCAGTAACCTTTCCCCTGCTTTGCAAAAACAAAATCCCCTGCTCGAAAAAAAAAAAATCGTAGCTGAGTGGCTGTGACGCGGGATGGAGTTGCCAGGACTTCAAACCGCCCTTTCTGCACGGTTAAGTAATGGGGGGGGGGGGGGGGGGGTGTGAGTGTGTGCGCGTCTGCTGCTCCTCCTCCTCCTCATATCCTCCTGTATAATTGTGTCAGCTCCTATAATTTACAATTTACTGATCCGGTCATGGAGGATTTTGGACAGATGCTTCAGGTGGGGGGAATTTAATGCACTTCAAATATTTATATACTGTCACTCCCCGCTGCCCGCACGGGTCACATACTGTAGTAGCCGGGGTGTTTCTCGCCCCCCCACCTCCCCTCCGGTGTTCCCGCTGCCCGAGCGGGTTGGAACATACTGTAGTAGCCGGGGTGTTTCTATTTCACCCCGGCCCCCCCCTCCCGCTGCCCGCGCGGGTTGGAACATACTGTAGTAGCCGGGTTGTTTATATCTCTGCCCCCCCTCCGGTGTTCCCCCTTCCCGCGCGGGTCTGAAGATATTGCAGTTGCCGGTGTTTCTCTCCCCTCGGTGCTCCCGTTGCTCGAGCGGGGCGGGAGGAAGTAACGGGGTGTTTCTCCCCCCCCCCCTCTCTCCCTCCGGCGCATGTCCCTTCCCGTGTGTGTGTGTGTGTGTATGGGTATGAGAGAGAGATTGAGAGTGTGTGTGTGTGTGTGTGTGTGTGTATGGGAGAGAGAGATTGAGTGTGTGAGTGTGTGTGTATGGGAGAGAGAGATTGAGTGTGTGTGTATGGGAGAGAGAGATTGAGTGTTTGTGTGTGTGTGTGAATGGGTATGAGAGAGAGATTGTGTGTGTGTGTGTGTGTGTGTGTGTGTGTGTGTGTGTGTGTGTGTGTGTGTGTGTGTGTGTGTGTGTGTGTGTGTGTGATTGAGTGTGTGTGTGTGTATGGGAGAGAGAGAACGTGGGTGTGCAGGACACCAGAGGTAACCCCCCAGTCAGTCACCCCCCCCACCCAGTCAGTCACCCCACCCCCACACCCAGTCACCCAGTCAGTCACCCCATCCCCCACCCAGTCAGTCAAAAGTCACCGAGTCAGTCATAGTGTCAGTCATATGTCACCCAAAGTCACCCAGTCAGTCATTCCACCCAGTCACCCAGTCACCCAGTCACCCAGTCAGTCATCCCACCCCCCCAAACCAGTCACCAAGTCAGTCAATGTCACCACCCCACCCAGTCACCAATTCAGTCATCCCACCACCCCACCCAGTCACCAAGTCAGTCATCCCACCCCCCACCCAGTCACCATATGGGAGTGTGTGTGTGTGTATATGGGAGTGTGTGTGTGTGTGTATATAGGAGTGTGTGTGTGTGTGTGTGTGTGTGTGTGTGTGTGTGTGTGTGTGTGTGTGTGTGTGTGTATGGGAGTGTGTGTGTATGGGAGTGTGTGTGTGTGTGTGTGTGTGTGTGTGTGTGTGTGTGTGTGTGTGTGTGTGTGTGTGTGTGTATATGGGTGTGTGTGTGTGTGTATGTATATGGGTGTGTGTGTGTGTGTGTGTATATATGGGAGAGTGAGTGTGTGTGTATATATGGGAGTGAGTGTGTGTATATGGGAGAGTGTGTGTGTGTGTGTGTGTGTGTGTGTGTGGGAGTGTGTGTATGGGAGTGTGTGTGTGTGTGTGTGTGTGTGTGTGTGTGTGTGTGTGTGTGTGTGTTTGTGTGGGTGTGTGTGTGTGTGTGTGTGTGTGTAGGACACCAGAGGTACCCCCCAATCAGTCACCCCCCACCTAGTCAGTCAAAGTCACCCAGTCAGTCACCATCTCCTCACCCAGTCCCCCCCCATCAGTCAGTCCCCCCCTATCTCCTCTCTCTCCCCTCCCTGTCTCTCTCCCCTCCCTGTCTCTTTCCCCTCCCTGTCTCTCTTTCTCCCCTCCCTCTCTCTCTCCCCTCTGTCTCTCTCTCTCCCCTCTCTGTCTGTCTCTCCTCTCTCTCTCCCCCCTCCCTGTCTCTCCCCCCTCCCTGTCTCTCCCCCCTCCCTGTCTCTCCCCCCTCCCTGTCTCTCTCCCCTCCCTGTCTCTCTCCCCTCCCTGTCTCTCTCCCCTCCCTGTCTCTCTCCCCTCTCTGTCTGTCTCTCTCCCCTCTCTGTCTGTCTCCCACACTCTCTCTGTCTCTCACCCACACTCTCTCTGTCTCTCACCCACACTCTCTCTGTCTCTTACCCACACTCTCTTTGTCTCTCACCCACACTCTCTCTGCCTCACACTCTGGATCTGGATATCTTATTTACCCTGTATATCTTAACTGCCCTACACTACACCGAAATAACTTATACTGCTTTCTTCCAGATCTGACTCAAGCTTCACACAGGAAACATCGGAACCCCCCCTAACCCAGAAGACAGGTAAGGAACACCTCCCCTCCAATGTATAAGATTGCGGGAATGAAGGTATCTGGACATTGAGGGACTGCGGATCAGGTAAGATCCCAGGCGGGATTGCTGCTTAGACAGGTTCTGCAATCCTGCCTTTCAACCATTATCACCTACCATACAGTGCTCCCACTGCAGCAGACTTCCCCCCCCCCCCAATACATATTAAAAAAAGACTTACCTTGTGGATGATCAGGCCGGGTCCAGTGGATGCCGGTAGGTGTGTGGGGGGGGGGGAGGTGGATGCTGGTAGTGGTGGGGGGGAAAGTGGATGCTGGTAGGGGTGGGAGGGAAGTGGATGCTGGTAGGGGTAGGGGGAAAGTGGATGCCGGTGGGGGTGAGGGGAAAGTGGATGCCGGTGGGGGTGAGGGGAAGGTGGATGCCGATGGGGGGGAGAGGTGGATGCCGGTGGGGGGGAGGGGTGTGGGTGCTGGTGGGGGGGGGGAAGGTAGATGCCGGTAGGGGGAGGGGAGTGAGGAACCGGCTGTATGTGTCTGGGGAGGGCTGCGTGCGCTAGGCCCAAAACGCTGCGCGTAGAAGTGGAGACAGAGAGTAAGTGCGGGCATGGAGGATGGTCTGCCGGTCTGGATGCCGGGGTGGATGATGCCGGTAGGTGTGGAGGCCTGGGGGAAAGTGGAAGGTGGATGCCTGTATGGGTGAGGGGAAGGTGAGGTGGATGCCGGTAGGGGTGAGGGGAAAGTGAGGTGGATGCCGATAGGGGTGAGGTGGATGCCGGTAAGGGGGCCCGTGGGGGGTCTTAACTGGACGGACACACACTACACATACTGAGACAAAAAAAAACCACAAAGTACACACACACACACAACCGTCAGCATGTAGTTACCGTTTATGTTGTATGTGAATAAGCAGCTGCACAGCCAGGAACATTCAAACTCACTTCTCCCGCCTGTGCAGTTGCTTATATTAACTTGTAGTCTGTCCCACTCCCCGCCCATGAGAAGGGCCCTGATTGGATCCCCTCTATTTTTTTTGTTAGACACTTTTTTTTTCTGACACACTTTGCCCCTGACTCAACGGGCCCGGGACGCCAGTACCTTCTGTCCCCCCCTGTTGGCGGGCCTGCCTGTGGTTATCAATCTTTTAAGAAACATGGAAACCTTAAAAAATGTAATCTGACTCCAGAATATTACTTTTAATTAAGCTCTGTCTTGCCACATCATGTATAATTTATAGAACATTATACGACATAATAATATACCCCCCCCATCAGTCAATCCCCCCCTATCTCCACTATCAATTTTTGTTGTTGTTTAACTCTGGTCGTGTTCCTGCAAAACTCATGTGTTCTATTGACCACAGGTTAAAAACCAATGGCGCAGACTGGATTGCCACTTGCAATAAAAATCCCATTTGACTGAATCTCTGGTTGGTCTATAGTTACACTATGCAAAGTTTCTGAAACCTCTTCTTAGGACATCTCACCCAGGCCATGTTTTAGGGATAACCAGCTTATCACTCATTCACATATAAGATGAGTACAAAGCTATGTGCTTGACAATTCATTGATTATTCCCAAAATCTGGTCTAGATGGGTTATCTGGAAGAGTTAAGATAATCTAAGTGTAGCCATGCCTGGCTTGGTTACTAATCTACCCTGCCTGACATGTAAGTCCTGGTATCAGTGCAGGTAGTGTTGGGCCCAATCCAGGGTTTTCCCCACCAGTAGCAGCTCCCTTGAGTGACAAGGGGGGAGACGGGCCGAGGCCTATGTTCTGCCCAATAAGGGGCTCAGACCTTGGACCCTCCCCCTTGGTACTTAAGGGGCTGCACTTCCTAAATTTAGCAGTTGTCTCTCCCCTTTGAGAGAGGACCGATCTCACGCAGAGGTATTCAGGGCTCTGGCATCTTCTGTCCCCTCCCCTTGGGGAGTGGGAGTGAGTACCGTATCCCTTACTCTATTAGGGAGTAAGAGAAGCGCA
>NC_134486.1:189997292-190012292 GCF_040206685.1 Ascaphus truei | reverse complement strand
CTATTTGATTAGCGGTTCTGGACAAAGTTCTGTGTGCCTGCACCTTCCACCAAAAAGTGTTACCCCTTTATGCCCTCTGTCAGCCTTGCCTGGTCTATTTGCATCTGACCAACTTTACACCCATTGCTTTCCAAGCTGCTCATATACATGGCCCCCTGGGGTTGTTTCTGCCAGCCATCTTATCTGTACTGAAGGAGGGGGGGGGGGGGAGGGGTGGATATTGGCCATAATCCTTATTGTTGGGCGGGGGGGGGGGAGAACGGGGTGGATATTGGCCATGATCCTTATTGTTGGGTGGGGGGGGGGGGGGGGGGGGGGCGGTCAGCTACAGCCCTATATAGTATATGGTACCTCTGCCCTTTTTGTTAATGTGCAACACATTGCAGGCTCATGGTACGAAGGGGTTCATCTCTATTAACCAATTTTCTATGAATACACAAGGGACAGTTTTTGCCAAAAGCTGCTTTAATGGATATGGGCAGGTTTGAATTTTGGTTTGAAGTGTGCTAATTCTCTAGCATCACTCCAGGCACTAGATATTAATTTTTTTTTTATCTTCAAATAACCTTTCTCCCAAAAGCTGAGCCACAGAATGGATTCTTATTTTTTTTTTGTGGGGAAGGCTGTAGGAATTTTAGTTTTTGCAGCTGTTGACTGGCCCAATGCAAATATTTGTCTTGCACACATTGCAACATACCTTTTATTTTATTTTTTTAAACTACCGCCTGTTTTACAACCGACTGTCAGCCTTTGATCCGTTATGGAAAAGAAAAAAAAACAGGGGTAGAAAGAGATTACCATCATTCTGTTTTTATTCAATTCTTTTGCTGACGGTATAAACAAATAGTTACTAGCTCTATTGTTACATAAAGGGATTTTATGAGGAAAGAAACCTTGCCTAGGGAATAATTTCTTCTACATGTAAAGCAGCTGTCCCCCCCCCCCCCCCAAAACAAATTGTTGTTCATAATGTTTTTTTTTTCTTTTTTTTTAATCCTCCCTTTTACCAATAAACCTCCTCATAGGCATTCTATCTCATGGGCTGCCAGTGACAAGAAAATTTAGCCGTATTGGAATCTCATTTTAAAGGCCTCCAATGCAAAGCAGGTTTCTCCTAAATAAATGAAGAATACAAGAATATGCAGGAAGGATAAACACTTACCACGTAAAATGTATACATGAATATATCAACTAACTTGTCTTTCTTAAATAGAAGAGGGTGGGCTCGGTTACAAAAAAAAAGTTCAAATGGGAGCCTTGGGAGGAAGGGGTATGATCTGCACAAAACAAAAAGGAACAAGACTAAGGTTGAGTCCCCGCTAGTGCTGAGCGCGCTCATGCTTGGAGAGCGCTCCAAGCATGAGCGCCGGGTGTCCTGTAATTTACACACACTTGGGGGGGTAGGGGCATTGAGCACGCTAGAAAGTTAGGATTTTTTTTTGTTTACAAAAGCGCAGAGTGCCGGTGAGTGTGTGCATATCTGTATATGGAAGTAAACGCGGCAAGCGCCGCCCGCTCCGTGCTAGTGGGGACGCAGATTAAAGTGTGAATGCTAGGAGTTAACACACCACATTTACATAATCGGAGACGATGTCTACATAGGGTGACCACATTTTCAAATGTAAAAACCGGGACACATTTATAAAACAAATTAAATCAAACTGTGCCCCCCCCCCTTTTTTTTTTTTTTTTTTTGCTTTTTTTACACTCTTCCGCATCCTCTCCTCCCTTTCCACCCATCCCCCCTCTCCACCCATCCTCTCCTCCCTTTCCACCCATCTTCTCTCCTCTCCATCCTCCCCCTGTCTCCCCCCCTCTCTCCATCCTCCCCTCCTCTCCCCCCCATATATACACACAAACACTACACCATATACACACATACCAAGCATGCAACATTAGTTTAACACACACATACCATCTACAAATACACATTTATATTCAACATATACAAACACGACAGCATTACGTCTTCAAGCATGAGCTCGACTAGGCCGCATCCTGCTCGGAGTGTGTTTGAGGCCGTGGAATTTGAATATTCCCTGCATGAGACACTTTTTTACTGGGTCTCTCTTCGAATTTAGTGACCAGCAGACGTGCCTAACATCCACATGGTCAGGACTGAGACTCCCTAGCGAGAGAACTGCTCGCTAGTGCTATATTCACACAATGCTATTTTTAACTCTATCCTAGGGAGTGTTCCTGTTTCCCCGTCCTCTCCCTTCATTAAATGTTATACTTTTTTACGCTATGGGGTGTGAACTTTATTTTCTTTTTTCCGTATATGTATACCCGCACACACTGATAAAAAGCCTCAGCAGAGGTAAGTGTGGTGCACGGTAAAGGGTAAATAGTTATAGTCTGTGAGGATCCCTAGAGATGTAATATACCGGCACAGTACGAGAGATCGTGTGTGTGTATACTTGGTTAAGTTATGGTGGGTCACAGCAAAGCATATAGCAAATAGAAATATTACTGTATGCTCATTTGCATGTCTTAGACAGGTCTGCAACCCCACCTTTCACCATTATCACTCAGCACACTTCCACTGCAGCAAGGGATTCTGGGAAATAACATGCAAATGAGCACACAGTGCCACCTTTTGCTTCAAAACCATTAATATGGTTCCCTATAGGCTTAAGCTTGCTGCATGGTCACAGCTTTGAGCACAGCCACAGACAGCTGTTTCGACCTTAACCCTGGCTGTGCTCAAAGCTGTGACCATCTTCACAGCTTCGGGGAGCGGGGAGGCTTCGGGGAGCGGGGAGGAGTGTGGAGTGAAAGCAGGTGAGTGCCTGTCTGTGTGTGTGTCTGAATGCGTGCGTGCCTGTCTGTGTGTGTGTGTGTATGTGAGTGCGTGAGTGCCTGCCTGCCTGTGTGTGCGCGCGTGTGTGTGTGTATGAGTGCGTGAGTGCCTGCCTGCCTGTGTGTGTGTGTGTGTGTGTGTGTGTGTGTATGAGTGCCTGTGTGTGTGTGTTTAAAGTTACCCTCAGCAGCTCCAGCTCCAGCCCGAGTCTGTGGAGGGAGGGGGAAAGGGGAGAGAAGCGGGTCCCTCCACTCAAGCCACGCCCCCCCTCCCTTTCAAGCCTCCCACTCCCGCCCACCTCCCGCTCCGGCTCCCGCTCCCTACAGACCGCATATCGCGGTCTGTGTATCTCAGCGCACCGCCTGTCTGCAGTGCGGGTGCGCTGACTCTGGGAGCGGGGCCTTAGCCTAAGGCCTCGTTCAGGGTGCTGGCTTCGGAGGGAGGGCGTGCTGCCGTGAGAAACAAAGTATTCAATTTGAATACTGGTTGTCAGGGTAGCAACCGCCCTGTCTCCGAGGCCAGGAGTTGAAGCTGACTACAGTTTCAATAAACGAAAATTTCGTTTTTTGGAGCTGCAGCAGCGTCACTGGGACCTAGGCAGCCAATGAAATCATTCTTCAGAATGATTTCATGACTGCAACCTCGATACTTACCCTGCTGTGTGTAACCCCCGCCCCCTCCCCAACGCTGAAAAGTCTGCTGGGGGATAAACACAGATCGCCCAGCAAACTGCCGCACTAACTCCCTCCCGCCCTCCCTCCGAGTCCTGCAGCTGGCACCCTGAACGAGGCCTAAGACATGCAAATGAGTATACAGTAATATTTCCATTTGCTATATGCTTTGCTGCGACCCACCATAACTTAACCAAGTATACACACACACGATCTCTCGTACTATGCCGGTATATTACATCTCTAGGGATCCTCACATACAGACATACACATATATACATGCATACATACACATACACACATGCATACATACACATACATACATACTTACACATACACATATATATATATATATACACATACTTACACACATATATACATACTTACACACACACTTACACATATATACATACTTACACGCTTGATTTTAAATGAGTTGTTAATATTTACCATTAAATACACACGTGCAATGGAATAAACACTGGCATAAGGTTTAATTCTGCTATCTGAGCTACTCTGCATCTCTGATCTTATTCTCTTGCTGCACTGACAAAGTTCTGTGTGGAAGATTATGTGACCAGGCAGCCATTAGATACAATTGAGCTTGTGCACTACCAGAGAGAGAGAGAGCAGTGCTCAAAAAGGGGTGTGCCAGAGCCGGTTGCAGGCAAGGAAGAGGTTGTGCCTTTGTAAAGGGTTGCTATAGGAACAAACATGCTCTTTGCATTATAATACATTAAAAATTGTCTTTCAAAGTTGTTTATGTAGCGCACTTTCCCCCACCTCCTGAGAGAGATGGCGGCTATGGTGTGTAGTGCTTTACCTGTGGTTCACAGGAGGTCTGAGCATCCGCTGCTGGGAGCCTGGGGCGTACCGGAATAGTCTCTTGGTAGTGCCTCCACCTGTACAGGATCCTACTATGTGGGATAACCCTGTTACAGGACCCCATGCAACAAAAACACTCAATGGTAAAAGTAACAGTTTACTGCATGAAGGGAATAATGAACCACCTGGTCACGCACGACCGTACCCTCCAACACCCTTGTTGTCCCACACTCGATGCGCAGTCCCCAAAGTTCCTAGAGCTCTTGACCACCTGACCACAAGAAGTCACCCACCCCAGTGTGTGTGAGAGCGCTGCCCCACTAAGGTGTATAGTTGGTGCACTTGTTGATACCTGCCGGGTCCTCCAGCACCCGGTAACGTCGAAAGGATCCAGTGATGAGTCCGCCCCCGCGTGGGGTAGTATCCGGCTGGAGTGTCCCAATTTTGAGAGTCTCTAGCCCTGCGAGGTTGGTCTGGTCCCAGACCGTAGGCCGCATCTGCTGCACGGCGTCCTGCTGTGTCCCTGATACTATAGAGCTAATGGCGCAGTGTCCCTATTTTAGTCTGTGATTATATCAAGAGCTTCAGTGCAGCAGTGCTCTCCTGTGGCGTCATAAGTAGCAACGCTGCAGAGCGACGTGCACATGCACAAGAGATTTAGCAAATGACTGCAGGGGTGACATGCTCAGATGTCACTTCCTTTACCACAACGCCTGCCTGTCCAACACCTATCCAATGAATTCTTCAATTGAAGATGTCCATAATAGTGATTGATTAATTATTTAATAATTAATCAATGTAATTATTTAAAAAAATAAATAAATAGTTAAGTCGGTCAATAATTATCAATGTTCTTCAAGGAGTATGGTATGTTCAAGGTATATATCGCTTTTCAATAAAGAAACTGTATTTTGTATGAAATCCTGAGGTCAATTTTTTTTCTAGGATTTTCATTGGTTAGATTTTGGAGGAACATGATTGGTGCACTGAACTTCACTTTGATTGGACGTCTGCGTCATGTGGCTGTCGCTGCTTGAAAACAAATTGGCCAATCTCCTCAACTGTCTCCTGCTTTGCTGTAGTGAGCGGGGAGACAGTTGAATTTGGTATAAGCAGTTTTCAGGTCTGTATAACACTTGTGTAACACCTTTTCCCCCCCCTATCGCAGATAGGGACCATGTGGGGAAATCTACACTTATGTTACCTGGTGTGGTGCGTTACCTGATAGGCTCAAAGAAGACCTGAACCTCCGCCACTGGGAGCCTGGGGTTACCTGATTCGTCGTACACAGCGCCTCCACCTGTAAGGGTTCCCACCTGAGTGGGATGGTCCTCTTACAGGAACCACAATAATAAAACACGCACACAGTGTATGCTAATAACTGTTTACTATTGTAACTACTAATAATAACTCCGGTACCTGTACCACACAGAATAATGTGTATACACACACATGGACGTGCACTGGGTGCACACATCAACATAGGTATTCCCCAAAGTACCTTATGTCCAAACCCCACCCACGTGTGATGGAGATAGCGCTATCCCTGGACGTGTTGGTGCACTCTTTATAGATACCTGCCCGGGCTCCAGCCACGGGTGCCGCTATACACTGAAGTGGATCCGCCTGATCCGACGTGATGTCCTCCTACGCTTGGGGTGACTTCCAGCGTGGATAATATCACCGCAGCTCCGCACCGTCTGTACTTTGACGGGGATCCGTCTGCAACCGGCCGCAGTCACTGCTTTGCAGGGCCTCCGAGAAGATAGTCTCTATATAACTCTGGGGGGTCTGAGCCCAGACCCAGTAATCAGGCTGCGCACTACTGAGTGGCTTCTAACTTAACCAAATAGCTAAAGGGGCAGATCTCCTTACGTAGGGCCTGTCCCTGAAGCAACCACAAACTGGGGAATGGTAACTTATCTGGGACCTCTAGGGGTAACTAGGCCTAGTGCTAGGGGCTACTGCACCCTGCACACACCCTTACTCCCCCAGCTCCCAGTTCCAACTCCTAACTCTTTTTTAAAAGCTGTCTAAACTGTCATCTCTCACAGCTTCACTGGTTGCTTAGCAACATGTAACTGCAGCCTTAACTGTCTCTATTCAGAACTATTCAAAACTGCCAGCGCAGGCTCCCTTGCACTGAAAAGGCCTTAATTGCAAATGCAGCCGCCCTATTGACTAAGCCGCAGCATGTGACAATCCCCTGAGGGATACGGGGGCTATACTTGTTTTTGCGCCGCTTGGTGTCTCTACAGGAGACACCACAGGTGATTTCTGGTATAATCACAGCCTAAGCGGCCTGCCCCTGTAGCAGCCACAATTTGGTTTGGGGTCTCGGGGCATACTAGGCCTAGTCCAGGGAAGCACCGCTCCCAGGACACTACCTCTCAGCTTCAGCTCCCTCTGCAGACTGACATGGCTACAAGCGCGCAAACTGTATCATATCAGGAAGCAGGGGATTGCTGCAGCCCTATTGGCTGGTTCCTGGCACCTGATTAACTGCCCCTGTGCATTGTGGGGCTTGTAGTCCCTGCGGAGCTTCCTCCATGTAATGGCCGCCCTACAGCACTATCTCTGCGCATGTGCGACCATATTCATGACGGTGGTACCCTGCTAAGGGAGCCTCCGGGGATCCGATCGCCTCTCCTACCCGCCGATCGTACCCTGCACCTCCGCAGCCACAACGGGAGGTGGGGGAACCTGCCTATATTTAAAAAATAAAAAAATGCTAAAAGTATTTTCTCATAGTAAAGAATTGATTAAAAAAAAAAAACATGCAGGATATTGCTTGAACTGCAGCTTTAAAGGGCTTGGTGGCTCTTCCTGTTTTTGTGTGTTGGGCTGTGGAGGCTGGAGGAATCTGCATGTGTAAAGGGGACCGGGAGCTTTAAAACTTTCAGGAATGTCCAACAACAGATTGGGGGGGAAACTTCCATGAAACTTGAATTTTTATTGAATGGCTTCAGATTCTTGAGCCACTAAGGGGCGCCAGTACTTACTGTTCTGTTTCTGTGATTAGTGTTTGTTTAATGAAAGCATTTTGGAATGGGATTCAAAGCACTGATTTCTTCTATTTCGTGTGTGTGTGTGTGTGTGTGTGTGTGTGTGTGTGTGTGTGTGTGTGTGTGTGTGTGTGTGTGTGTGTGTGTGTGTGTTCTTAGTAATAGGCAGTGTTCACTTGGAGAAACTGATCTATATAGAGATAGGTAGATATCTGCTTTCTCTAAACTGGTTAATCTTCTCTTCTGTACCAAGTTCAAATTGTATGCTTTTAGGTGTGTATTTTTCACACTGTTGTGATTTTAATACTCTCCTTGCCAGTCGGACTTCATTTGTCAGTTAGATGTGTGGAGGTGCCACTAGCATATATTTTTGATACAGAAAAATTCGAAGTCGGCTCAGAATTGCTGAAGAGTTTTCAAAGTTTTAAACACTAATTTTGTCTGAGTCAAAATTATATAACAAACAAAAACAGCCTTGTTGTAACTGCCTTCTGAATTATTCACAAGTCAAGAGCAGCTTCTTTAAACAGCTCACTCCTGAGAATTTATCTTACCTCTTTACTGAATTGTTTCTCTGAAGCAATTTGGTGCTTTTGTACCTTACCAGGTCGCAATAATAACCTCTCATGACCTCTAAAAAAAAGTTGGTTGTAAAAGAGCATATTAAGAATGAACCATAGGTTGACATTTTTATTTATTTATTTATTTTAAATGTATGATCTGGGCATTTGATGACAATCTAATTTATCTCACCTCTTGAGAGGAGCGTGTGACGCGAAATGTACGTCAGGTGGTACCTGCTGACGTCACGACGCTCGTGTCCTTGGGGAGGCAGCAGCTTCAATATACTGCTGCTACAATTTCTTACAAATTTGCCATAGAATTAGTCTGCAAAAGAGTTGAAACGCGGGCTATAACTTGATATGGGCAGAGAGCCGTGCCTCCAGGCTATATACACGCTAAGTGTGCCTACTCTGACGCTGGCATCTTGTATATATTAACCAAAATTGATGGAGACTTGCAGTTCCTAAACAGGGCTTTTGCACCCTTTCCACCCCCGGGTACTTTTATTTGTTGGATCAATGCAGGCAGCGGTGAGGGACATAAGCAGGGTATGACTAATTTATTCCGTATGCGTCTCAGTTTGGGGAGCTTAGTAACATCACTATTTAAATGCTCCTTATCTCACATTTCTATGTTTATCTGATCACTGATATTACATTAGGTGCTATAAACGTATTCACCCATCTACCTACCCTCACCCAGACTTTACGGTTTAACCCTTTGCAGCCTAAACCAACTTGAGTATCATGACCATGCATAGAAAATAAAAACTGTGCACTTTCACAAGATTTTAATGCAGTAAATGTTTGTGATTACATCCTCTGTATGGCCTCATATCTGGCCAGGGGTTAATTTTTTGTGCTCCAAATCCACACTGAGTTTGGAGTTTATTTTGATAAAAACTTATAGTGATATTTATATACTCCACCAGACAGGTATAATTATACCTCCTAGGTGAATTCACTATAAATTATAATTGCAGTCATCTCTCTGCATCAAATCTAGATCATTTGTAGATCTAGACATGTTTGTCATATACAGTAGATTGGCCATAAATAATCCATACCAAACAATACCATTTTTATCTGTTCCAATAAAGGGTTGTAAACGTACACTAATCATATACAGCCTCACTGTGTGCATTCTACAGGGATTGTTATTCTTTTGTGTACTACAATTTGATTTATCAGTAGTTTCAGGGAAAGTTTCCAAACATATATATATTTTAGTAAGTTTCAATAACATGTGGTCCGTGCTGTTAAAAGTGTAACTTGGAGTCATATGTTTAAGGCAAAGTTGTCACAATTACCAGTGAACACCTGGCAATTCACAACTTGCACTTCAATTCAAATTTACATGTGAATGGGGATTCTTCGTCTAAGCAGTAAAAAGTGCTGGTGTCTGAACTCAATTTTTTTTTAAGACTCCTTCTAAAGTTATGCTGTGATGCCACTCCCTCCAAGAAGCATGTTTAAATTAGTAGTAGGTATCACTTCTGTGTTATGTACATGCAAAATCATTCTGCTTTCTTCTTAAAGGAAGATTGTATGGTATTAATTAATGGTTCAGGAGAGGAGTTATCAAACACTTTCTTATATTACTAAGATTGAAGATTAGGACACCTACCGGTGTTTGTTTTTTGCACAAATAAACATTTGGGTGTTGGAAAATTAGCATCTCCCATATATTGCAAATTTCTCCTACATATCTATATCTTGATGCAGCGCCGTCCATGTACATAGCACTTCTCAGTAGTAACACACTTGACCTAATACAACACATAATGGGAATAAGTGCTTCAGACATAAGTAAAAATAAAGGTTGAAGTAGAAAGAACAAATGGTGCACAGCAGCTAAAAATAACGGAGGGGGGCTAGGTGCGCTTGAAATAAAAAGGTATTTAATGGATCATAATAAAGAGGCACAAAAATTAGTCCAACAACGAATTTCATGCCCACATGGAGCTTTATCAATTTTTTATGCCCAGCACTTTTGAGCACCAATAAGCACCTGCCCTTCAGAAGAGCATGAAATACATACATAGAGGCTAGTGAAAATTAAGTTAAATGTATGGTAGTTATGCACACATTTTATTTATTATTATTATTATGCCATTTTGAAACCATGTGGGCAGAGCAGAGAATAAAGACAAGCATAATGAGTTTAGCTACACACTGGAAGCTTGTTTTACCAACATAAAAGATTTATTTTATCAGGTTTTTTTTTTTTTTTGCATTCCAAGCAGATTAATTCATCTTTATACAGTTGCTGCAAAAATAGGTTAATCTGAAATGTGTATATTTTAGATATTTTATGTCTTTTTTTCTGGTTTGTTTGCAGCAGATGTGACTGACTGCCCCCTAAATATCTTCTTTCTCTTTGCCTTCACCCCCCTCCTCCTCCTCACTCTCCCAGCCAAAGCACCACCCCACCCCTTCCTCTGCGGGACTCCACCTCCATCCACTTCAATCCCCTCCCTCCACTATCCTCCTATCGCCTGTTCTCGCCGTCCCCCCACCTCCTTCTCTATTCTGCTGTCTGAACTGAAGCGAACTGCACAAGAGGGAGAAGCGAGCTGCACTCGCACACACGCAGGCAAGACACAGAACGGCTGGGGCTGGGGGGTAGCGGACTGAGACCAGAGAGAGAGAGAGAGAGCTAGCTGACAAAGAACTGAGAAATAGGGGCTAAAATTGCAATCTATTATATATACAGACAGAGAGAAGGGGTATTGTGCAGCTGCACTAATACACGGAGCAGGGGAGAAAACAGAGAGGAGGCAGCAGCTCAGGCAAGAGGAGGCAGAAAAGGCGGCCAGGACCCGAGCAGAGAGACCAGATCACTCACTGCTCCAGCTTGTGATATACACCGCAGATCTGAGAAGGGAGATCCATTGAGGAGCAAAAGAAGGGAAAATAGATCCCACTTTCTCCCCTCTGCACCTAAAACAGGACCCCCTTCTTCTTTCTCTCTATTTAGTGTTTCTCCTCCCTCGTGTTTGTCTCGCAGTACTGGGCTTTTCGGCGCTTGTTGCAAGACTTTTTTTTTTTTGCAAAGACAAAGATAAGAGACTCGGTTGCTTAGAAGAAATTAAAGAGATCGGATTTTTTTTGTTCATGTTTTTGGACACACACTGGGCGGAATAAGGAAGAGTTTTGGGTATTGTCCTTTTTGTAAACTATATAAATATATATTTTTACGAGCAGCAATTGGCACCCGCCCCCTTTTTTGTGTGATCTAGTTTTTTCTTTCTTTTGATTTGTGAGTTTGGAATATGGTTGGGGAACTGGAAACTAGGGAGAAGCCGAAGCCGACCCCAGACTACCTGATGCAGTTAATGAACGACAAGAAGCTTATGAGCAGCCTGCCCAACTTCTGTGGGATCTTTAACCACCTGGAGAGACTTCTGGACGACGGTAAAATAAAAATATGCATAACATTACATATACACACACATGGGAATCGGATGCAAAGCCAGAGAAACTACTAACACATGTTTCAACCTTAATGGGTCTCATCCGTGTGAGGTTGGTTGTACTAGATTTGCAATTTTCACCTACCATAACTTAAATATTTGCTATACGGAGGAGGGTTGTCGCCTTTTTCACACACACCTATATTTTCAAGGTAAATGTCGTTTTGCTATACAAACACATGCAACCATTGAACACCCCTGTATTGCTGCTGTGGGATTATAGATTTAATGCTAGTTTTCATTCTCTCATTAAGTTTTGCTATGCCACATGAGGCAACACATAGTTTTGTTACCATCAGAGAGCCCTCCCCCTCCCGAGCCTGTTTGCTGCACATGTGATCTCTTGGAATGTGGGTTTATCTGGTGGTTAACAAACTCTTGTGACGCAAGAAAGGCACAGTGGGGATTAACTGGTGGTATGGGAACCCGAACATTGCTTTTATAATGGCTAAATGTGCGCAGTTAACTTGTGGCCATTTAACTGATGCAGTAATTTGGTGGTGCCACACAGACTGATGTTAACAAGACTCCTCTTTTATTACATCCACACGTGGTGTTTTGGTATTAGGAGAGTAATCTGTTGCCACATGATTTATTAGCATGGTAGGTTTGGCAATCTGATACCCATGCCATTTTTAAACTACCACGTTGGAAATGTTTGCCTATGTGGTAAATTAGTTGGACGCTACCAAACTCGTGACATTATAGCCACAGAGACATGTATTATATAGTAGGAACCAACATTTATGCTATGTTGCCTGCTTATAACCTTTCAGATCTGTGATTACAGTAACATCAAATGCATCTTAGAATGAACAAAAGTGGTTAGCTTGTAACTCAACCTTCATGTGTTAGTAACACCTGGCAGGTTGTGGTTGGGTGGCCATTTGCTCCCTTTTTCTGGATGTCAGACACTTCTGGTATTTTATTGCCACCAAGGCGTGATATTGGAAGAGGACATTTTTTTTAAACCCCAGTATGAACAGCAACCTCTTGTTATTTTGAGGGTTTCTTGGGAACATTTTATTTTTAACAATTAATTTATCAATCATACTGACTTTGCAAAGTGCTCTTTACACTGTAAAATCCTATGTCAGAAACCAGTACAAAGTTGTGCTTGCAGTGAGGGTTGGTGGGTAGGGGTGAGGGTTGTGTTGAAAGAAGGCTGTAATTAAATCCTCTAGAGAATGGGTGGGAGGTTAAGAAAGAGGGAGGTAGATTGAAATGGAATGTGTTCGATGGGGAATAAAATGAAGACAAAGCATATAGGAAGAAAGAAAATAAAATTGCTGCTTATTGCAGTGCAAGAAGCGTCGTTCGTATACATTGTATTTTAGCAAATGGTATTGGTCTGGCGAGGAGGCAACTGACACTTTTTTTTTTTTGGTCATTTTTTTGTAATTCTATGATCTGGAGCTTGGTAGACAGCTAGAAGTATGCTTTTAAAAAAAAATTGTTAATCCCCTTTATGTGGTTAAACATAACCGAATGGGCAACACAAACGAAACTGTCTCTGCTAATAACTGTTTCAATATCTAATACTTTAATGTGCTCCATGTCACTTTGAGCTGACATGCTCTCACATAATGACCTACATCTGGATGTTTCCTGCATACTAACAATCTTGGATTCTTTTAATCAGCCGGGCACAAGCAATGAAGTGGTTCATGATCGGGGTTAGATCCCAGTCTCCCTCCTGAAATGAATATGCTGCCCTGTTAAATATACGAACTGTGCATTTCGTCATATTTGTTAACTTTGAGCTATAAATGATAGACCATTCCAGGTTTACTACACTAATAACCAATGTGAGTGTGTCTAGAATTTGTCCTGCTCAAAGTAAATAAAGGTGACAAGGTAGTGACATTCTGGGGTCAGTGGCTAGAATTATATGTAGAGAGTTATATCTTCTGGGGACTCTTCTTCAATACCAAGAGGGTTAGGAAGTTGTTATATTAAGTAGTGATTTGTATTCCAGGGTTTTAATTCTCAGGAGGAAGCTCCCTAGAATCAAAATGTTTGTGATGAAGAAATCAGAATGAAAGCTTTTTTTTTTTTTTTTTTCAAAGAACCTGGAGACCATTGCTTTTCGAATAGCGGTTCTGGACAAAGTTCTGTTTGCCTGCACCTTCCACCAAAAAGTATTACCCCTTTATGCCCTCCGTCAGCCTTGCCTGATCTATTTGCAGAGATGCTCTGCTCCATCTTGCCTGAGGGACATCTGACCAACTTTACACCCATTGCTTTCCATGCTGCTCATATACATAGCCCCCTGGGGTTGTTTCTGCCAGCCATCTTATCTGTACTGAACCATGGAGGCAGGGGAGGGGTGGATATTGGCGATTATCTTTATTGGGGGGGCTACTGCCCTATATATGGTACCTCTACCCTTTTTGTTAATGTGCAACACATTGCAGGCTCATGGTACGAAGGGGTTCATCTCTATTAACCAATTTTCTATGGATACACAAGGGACAGTTTTCACCAAAAGCTGCTTTAATGCATATGGGCAGGTTTTAATTCTGGTTAAAATTGTGCTAATTCTCTAGCATCCCTGCAGGCACTTGATATTATTATTATTATTATTATTATTATTATTATTATTATTTTCCCTTCCAATAACCTTTCTCCCAAAAGCTGAGCCACAGAATGGATTCTTATTTTTTTTTTGTGGGGAAGGCTGTAGGAATTTTAGTTTTTGCAGCTGTTGACTGGCCCAATGCAAATATTTGTCTTGCACACATTGCAACATACCTTTTATTTTCTTTTTTTAAACTACCGCCTGTTTTACAACCGACTGTCAGCCTTTGATCCGTTATGGAAAAGAAAAAAAAAAACGGGTAGAAAGAGATTACCATCATTCTGTTTTTATTCAATTCTTTTGCCGGTGGTATAAACAAATAGTTACTAGCTCTATTGTTACATAAAGGGATTTTACGAGGAAAGAAACCTTGCCTAGGGAATAATTTCTTCTACATTTAAAGCAGCTGTCTCCCCCCACCCCCCAATTTTTTGTTCATAATGTTTTTTATTTTTTTTTCTTCAATTTAATCCTCCTTTTTACCAATAAACCTCCTCATAGGCATTGTATCTCATGGGCTGCCAGTGACAAGAAAATGTAGCCGTATTGAAATCTGATTTTAAAGGCCTCCAATGCAAGCAGGTTTCTCCTAAATAAATGAAGAATACAAGAATATGCAGGAAGGATAAAAAATACAACGTATACATGAATATATCAACTAACTTGTCTTTTTTAAATAGAAGAGGGTGGGGACGGCTCGGTTACAAAAAAAAAGCTCAAAAGGGAGCCATGGGTGGAAGGTGTATGACGTGCAGATTAAGTAACAAATCAAACAGGAACAAGACTAAAGTGTGAATGCTAGGAGTTAACACACCATATTTACATAATTGGAGACTGTCTACAGAACTTTCTAAGGAAGGGGAAATGGGGAAAATGGCCCATGGGGGAGTTTAATGTCCTGCAAGAAGGGTTGGTGACAGCATTTTTTTTCTTTTGGCAGCTCTGCGAACTGTTCCTGTTCAATGGCTCCATTTATTTTTAGTCTCAAAATTAGGTTAGCATGTAGTAATTGAGGCCTTTTTATTTGTATCGGTACCTCTTGCATATCTACGGTTGAAGGAGATCACACAAGTGGG